>NW_007496010.1:0-271 GCF_000475195.1 Diaphorina citri
CAGATACACAAGTTCCTAAGCATGTCCTACCGTAACGCCTCCTATCTATAAAAATCAAGCCGACCGTATCGAGTAAATTTGTAGCTTCATGCTGGACATGAATCCTACCGTATCGCTAGATCTAAGTTATATTTCTCCTACCATAATGGCGGAACCATGATTTCATGTGACACATGAATCTGTCCGCAAAAGGTTAAACTTAAATCCAGTCCGAATCCAACCTCAGAGATCCAACCTGTTCTTTAAAATGAATTATCAACCGCACATCCAA
>NW_007496011.1:0-271 GCF_000475195.1 Diaphorina citri
TAGACTATAAAAAATGAGATTATGACTGCTAGTACTGAAGCTCTGAGCGCCTACACTTTGGTTGATTGATTCGTAGATTCGTATAAGCTTAACCCGACTTTTAGGGCTGTGTGCCCCTGCTCTTAAATTATTCCACGAGTATTCTAGTATTACCTATTCTATTCTATTCTATTCTATACAGCTATTCTAATTCTATTCTATTCTATTCAGCTATTCTATGATACTTACGTTGATCATATTGTGCACTATATCTCCAGCTACGCTCAGGGAT
>NW_007496012.1:0-271 GCF_000475195.1 Diaphorina citri
ATCAACCGTTAGTTTTTAAAATTTAACGACTAATTTGCATGCAAGGGAATGTATCGTATATCGCCTTTGCATTTACATATCGCCTCGCGTCGAAAGATTTAGAAATTTAATGCCAGTTTTGCGGCTTGTGTCATTGCAATTTTCCGTGAACCGTCAATTTTTGCAAAAGTTAATGATTTTTAATATTTAACGAGGAAATTTCCATAGAAGTTAAAGGTGTGTCCACCGTCGATCGATGTGAATTTATTGTGAACCGATGTGACGGCCTGTC
>NW_007496013.1:0-271 GCF_000475195.1 Diaphorina citri
CGCCAAATCCGCGAACATAATCGCCAAATCCGCGAACAAAATCGCCAAATCCGCGAACATAATCGCGAAATCCGCGAGTATAATCGCAAAATCCGCGCACAAAATCGCGAAATCCGCGAACATAATCGCGAAATCCGCGAACATAATCGCGAAATCCGCGAACAAAATCGCCAAATTCGCGAACATAATCGCGAAATTCGCGAAATCCGCGAACAAAATCGCGAAATCCGCGAACATAATCGCGAAATCCGCGAACATAATCGCGAAATCC
>NW_007496014.1:0-271 GCF_000475195.1 Diaphorina citri
GAAAATGAACGTTCTTTCCTGACTGACAGTAAAGATAATAATACCTCCAGGAATTTGAAGGCAGACAACACACTGATATACATCTCGCAAAACAACATGTAAAAATGCGAAAAACCAAGACCATAAAACGAAAGGGGGAAAAATGAAATGAAATGGCCGTTCTTCTCATCTTTCAGCTTTGAATTGAAATAGTTACGAACGAAAAAGAAAGTAAGGGAAGGACAAAAGAAGGGTGGGAAGGACCAGACAGAATAAAGAAACCCCTTAAAGC
>NW_007496015.1:0-271 GCF_000475195.1 Diaphorina citri
ACGGCGGTGGAACACTCATCTTAAAAAAAAGTAAAAGAACAAAAATCAAGCCCTGTAGGGGGCCTACCCAAAAATATTGGCGGGCCACTAGTTGGGAAGCGCTGATTTAGAACAATAGTAGGACTAGGACTAAGAACTGACAAAACATTAAATTAGGCAAGAGAGAATTCCACGAATTTATAATTTCCATAAGATGCCCAAATTTTATACCCATAAAATTCTGACACGCTATTTTTCATGTTTATGCAAAAATTTGATAATAAAAAAAGAT
>NW_007496016.1:0-271 GCF_000475195.1 Diaphorina citri
TTCCCACTTCCCACTCTTTCTCTCCATCTGTCTCCCTTTCTTATACTAATCGAGAGTGAAAGTGAAGGAGGGAGGAAGAGAGAGAGAGAGGGAGAGAACCCTTTTCATCCCTTCTCGTCCCTCGTCCCTAACTTTATCTACTTTCTCTTTCAGTTCAGACACTAATGTAATTTTAATGTTCTATTAAATCTAGTTTTTTTGCAAGGTTTTTATGGGTTAATTACACCGAAATATTTTAATGGGCCAGCTGAAAAGAGAGGGAGAGAGGAGA
>NW_007496017.1:0-271 GCF_000475195.1 Diaphorina citri
ACCAGTTGTAAATTATTATACTGAACCAGTGCCGTGGTTTTGAAGGGGTTAAAAGGAGTTTTCAGAAATGAAACATCAGGGGTTAATTTACAATGAAAAATCAAGATTTTTTTCTATCTTGCATGTGGTATTTATCAAGTGTTACTAGAAGTAGATGGCAAATTAGGTAGTTTGAGTCTAATTTTTAAAGTAGGTAATTCTAAAGTCCGAGTCAATTTCCCTCTTGTTAGAACAATGACACATTCCATGCCAAAGTATGTATGTAGGCTTG
>NW_007496018.1:0-271 GCF_000475195.1 Diaphorina citri
TGTATTGTGAAATTATTTATTTTATGAATTAATCAAAAAAGACTGCCAAAAAAGTAGGTACAAATGAATGTTGACTGCATCATTAAAATTTATCGACAAACTTCCTAAAACTTGGGTATCTACAGATCGACATTGGTAGTACGCCAGGCCAAGTTCCAGTAAGCACGCCTGATGTGTTTCAAAGCAAACTCTGGCTCTGGCATCCCTTGGGAAAAACAATGCTTTGCAATAGAAATAATGAAGACAATATGAGAGAAGGAAATAGGAAAAA
>NW_007496019.1:0-271 GCF_000475195.1 Diaphorina citri
AGTGGAAACACAAAGTAGAAGAAATACAGCAACCTTCTGAATAGAAGATGCTACAAATGAATGAATGAATGAATGAATGAATTTTTTAACAGTAGGTACAACAAACAGTAGGTACATATTGGTAATAGAAAGTACCTAGGTACCTATTATCTAATAAAATTAAGAAAACATTGCGTTCAAATTTCATCCTTCTTGGAGGGACCAACTCTGAAATGGAGTACAAAAGATTTCAACTCGCCAGTTTCCCTTGGTATGGGGTGTAAGGTCATTT
>NW_007496020.1:0-271 GCF_000475195.1 Diaphorina citri
CTCAACCTTATTGACTTTATTGAGGTCGATAATGATACTGCAGATGAAATCAATATGCGAATACCGAATCCCACATATGCAACAACAACAATGCAATATATCCCACATATGCAACAACAATGCAATATATCCCACATATGCAACAACAATGCAATATAATCAAGTGAAATGACAAGTTCCTCTTGTGACCTAACACCTGTATGATGACACCCCTACACATATGTTTACCTAATCAAATATTGGTTACCGGGGCAACCACCGCACTGTGATT
>NW_007496021.1:0-271 GCF_000475195.1 Diaphorina citri
AACCAACCAAATGCCCCATAATAATTACTTATCCATGTCCGAGATTTCTCCTGTGTGAACATCAAATTGTTTTCCTCCAGAATTTATTTATTTATTTACGGACTACTTAACCCTTTATACAAAAATGACAATAGAAAAATAAGGAAAGTAAAAATACACTAAAACTAAACAAACACAAACAACAATCAAATACAGTAGAAAAAAATCTGCAACTGTTATGGCTGTTGGAGTACAGTCATAACAAGTAAGGTATTTTACTTACAATTTAAGT
>NW_007496022.1:0-271 GCF_000475195.1 Diaphorina citri
TTTTGTATTTCCTTTTCCGTCTTCTTTACTTTCTTGTGGAAATTCCAAAATTGGTTGAGGAATCTCATTGTTTTGTGAGGGTAATGGTTTTCATGCCTGCTCCAACTTTAGAGTTCTGAGGAACTTTATCTGAAACAATCAAGAGATTTTCTTTGTAAATAGGTAGATACCTTCGTATTCTAATACCTTTACCGTTTCCCATACTCGAGAGACATTTTGTTGCTTGTAGGTAAATACTTAAATAGTGTAAATATAAATATCTACCAATTCA
>NW_007496023.1:0-271 GCF_000475195.1 Diaphorina citri
CTCTCTCTCTCTCTCTCTCTCTCTCTCTCTCTCCCTCCCCTTACTCTCTCTCTTTCTTTCTCTCTCCCCCTTACTCTCCCTCCCTCTCTCTCTTCCCCTTATATTCTGGGCTAGATTAAAATGAAAATTTGGAATTTCGTTAAGATATTGGGTTGGGGGTCTGGTTTGAGTGTGCTCTGTTGAGCACAACTGCACAACCCAGTGTGTACGGTTTATTATTACAACTGCAGGCTGAACAAATTCTTCTCCTCCTCCTTCTTCTCCTCTTCTT
>NW_007496024.1:0-271 GCF_000475195.1 Diaphorina citri
CCTGGATAAACAGGACAACATCGTGGCCCCTTCATTTGTAATTGGGAAATCTGGATAAATGGGAAAAAATTGCCGGAGCCTTGGATTTCCAATTATACAGATTCGAATGTAAGTTTACGGAAAAATTGATAACGCCAGAAAATTTTTTTTTTGTACAATCTCTCTTCGATGACATGTACTTACAATGGTATATAACACAATTTGTTTGGTTTGCAGGTTCTTAAGCTGTGTCCACACTTAGTCCACTTAGTCGACCTCGTCGATCGACGCC
>NW_007496025.1:0-271 GCF_000475195.1 Diaphorina citri
AAAAGGAGTTTATGCTCAATTGCTCACAATAGAACTTACATGAGAAATTGAATTCCCATCCAAGTTCAGACTGTCAGTTTAACACGTAAGTTATGCTAATTCTGTTCTGGCACAATTAAAACTTTCTCGTTGGTAACGTAACGTAGATAATGAACAATGCAATTCATAGTTTGTTATTGTTCAGATGTGATGTGTGAATAGTTGAATACTTAACAACGCCCCCACAATCCCCAGATTCAAGGTAGCTGAACCTGGTTTAGTGTGTCCCGTT
>NW_007496026.1:0-271 GCF_000475195.1 Diaphorina citri
TAAGGGTATGAACACACAGAGGGCGTCAGAGTGTTGAGCATGAATTTACGGTTCATCAATAGCATTTATCAGGCTGTTGAAGTTATTGTCTTGTGAAATTAGCATTGATTCAAATCTGTTTTGGCCAATAATTTTAACAGCTTGATAAAAGCAATAGAAGTAGTGTTGGAGCTTTTTTTCAATCTTGTTAGGAAGGCCATATCAAACACTGACACTTGGCATTTTCTGTATGTACGTACCCTAACCCATGTGCATTTCATGCTGGGGTGAT
>NW_007496027.1:0-271 GCF_000475195.1 Diaphorina citri
AGAAATGCAAATTTATACCCAGGAGTTAGTTGATACTGTTTTTACCGGTGATTAAGTACATAATGAAGTCGTCATTGAAAGGTATTTCGCAAGAAGACCTTTCTTCCTAGGGTGTTTTTTTTTTGGTAGAAAGGATTTTCTAATTAAGAATACCTAGATCTATTTATCTATTACCTATTAAAACCATTACCTATGTCGATATCTCCATTATTCCATTTATCATTCGCTAGTAACCAAAATATCCCAAAATAACCAAAATATCACTAAGCAG
>NW_007496028.1:0-271 GCF_000475195.1 Diaphorina citri
TTTAAACTGTGTACACAACTACACACTGTGCAGTTCAACTGCACAATGTAGTCTATACGAGACATTTTTGCAGTGTAAAGTACAAGTATGAACAGGTGGCTTATACATACTATGCAGCCTTCAGCCTAAAACTACTACTGTGTATCCAACAATCTGCAGTACCTATGCTACATTTTGCAGTCTAGATCTGAAAGGAGCCTTGGTTAGACTGCAGTGAGGAACTTTTCAGTCCTATTCCAGCAGAAAGGTATATTCTATTTTATGTCCCACA
>NW_007496029.1:0-271 GCF_000475195.1 Diaphorina citri
AAGTAGCAAGTAAGCAAATAGAACAAGTACAGAAGAATTACCTAAGAAGAGTAACTTATCGTTCATTAGGTCAATCAATGTCTTACCCTATCTCACTAGTGAGCTACAATCTGGCAACTCTGGAGGCCCGTAGAAACTATAAAGACATAATGTTTATCTATAAACTTCTTAACAACCAGATCGATAGTAGCTTTCTGTTATCCAAAATCAATTTTGATGTACCTAGATTGAGTTCTAGACAACATTTCACTTTTAGGGCATTCCCTTCTGA
>NW_007496030.1:0-271 GCF_000475195.1 Diaphorina citri
ACCTTTGACACGTTTGGCAACGTAGCCTACTTTTTAGATGACTCCTTGCTGCCATATTCAAATGGATAAGGTATAGAAAGGTGAACATTTTTGGCAACCAACAAACGGTAGAATGTTTACTTAGCCATTACCATCTCGAAGAAGCACAGGACCTATTGTTTCGCTTAATTCAGCCGTACCCAATTTTTAAATTTGTTAACCTTTTGCGTACAGAATCAATTTCACCAGAATCGCTCTTACGGTAGGATTCATGTCCCACATGAAACTCAAG
>NW_007496031.1:0-271 GCF_000475195.1 Diaphorina citri
ATACGTGTAAAAGACGAGTATAGTTATTCCCCCCTATATATTTCTTTAGAACATAAAATGACAGCGCCGCAGGCGAAACTTTTTTCGAGAAAATTTAAGTAGCTCCTTCAAGGTTGCATACTTTTTTTTACTGACCAAAGTCTTTTTCACTTTTTATAGGCCTTTGAAATATTCCCAAAACTTCAGCGCCGCGGGCGAAATTTTTGAGAGATTACATGTTGCCCCTTCATGGTTGCATACTTTTTTAATTGAAATCTTTCTTTGTCTTTTT
>NW_007496032.1:0-271 GCF_000475195.1 Diaphorina citri
CAATTCTTGTGACGACGGGACAGGTAATAATTTGCCGCTTTAAGTTTCTTTTTTTCTATAATATCTAACGGTAGCATATTTCCGTCGCAAGAAATAGCGATTTGCATTTCGCATTAGCTCTCATTGTTTACGAATTAGGAACTAAGGAAGTATTCAGATAGGTATACTCGTACTTGGCCTCCATTAGAGGTGAGATTTTTACTGCTAATTATTATGCCAATGTGTGAGCATGCCATCAAACATCATCCTTATTTACTGTTTCTCTCTCTCT
>NW_007496033.1:0-271 GCF_000475195.1 Diaphorina citri
TATATTTTTCATTTTATCTCATCCAATCTATCTTCACTCATAAACCTCACCTCCACTTTACGTTTCTCGTTTGTTTTCTGCATTCGGTTTGTATGAGTCTGTCTTGTTTGATTGAGTAGGTGCTCTTTCTCTGACATGTATAATTCTACGACAGTTTTGTTTGTTCACACTCAATGGAAGGTTTAGAATAGACAAGATATGAAGGCAAAAAAAGTGACCAAAGTAAATGAGTCAAAACCACATCAGTCACATCAAAGTTTGGTAGTTAGTG
>NW_007496034.1:0-271 GCF_000475195.1 Diaphorina citri
CCCAACTCGGTACACAACTACAACCTAAAATCTCAGGCCAGCCACTCACCATCAGGTAGACCTGACGACAGCTACACCTGATTAGATCTACCTGATAGTGAGTGGCTGGGTTCAGCAGTCAATGCAGTCATACAGTGACGTTGAGGCTCATTAGAAGAGTTGGAAGCTTAAAAGACGTTCAGGATCATGCACTAATAACCCGATTTTCATTGAGTTTGAACTTCGTTGTTTTCCTTTGTTTTGAACTTGTCTTGTATTTTTAATTTTCTTT
>NW_007496035.1:0-271 GCF_000475195.1 Diaphorina citri
AATTCTCAAAAAAGAAAAAAAAAAAAAAAAAAATGCATTCCTGGAGGAAAAAATAGAAAGTTAAAAAGTGAAAAAAGAAAGGGCGAAATAGTGCCAGACAATGGAAATTTCTCCGCTTCAATAATACGGAATTTGTCTTTTCCTTTTTTAATGGGTCATTTCGAAAACCTCCTCCCCGTATCTAAACTTCCGGAGGCATTCAAAAAACACTAGCATGTATTTTAATGGTTGTTTTAAAGTTAATTAAGGGCGAAGGCCACAGTAAAGCTGT
>NW_007496036.1:0-271 GCF_000475195.1 Diaphorina citri
AGGATGATATTTTGATTTTCTGTTTTGTTCAAAGACCTCATGCAGAGCTCACTTTTCTCATTAGAAATGTTTTTTAAATTACCTTGAGTATAGGTATGATACGAGTATGTACCTATTTGTATGTTTGTATTTGAGTCTGTTCATTTTCCTTTGTTTTGAAGTCAATGGCCTCAGGGTTTTTTATTCGTCAAAATCTCAAAATGACTGTTGTGGATATGTCATATACTCTGACTGGTTTAGCATAGGACATATCAAAACTAGAAATGGCCTT
>NW_007496037.1:0-271 GCF_000475195.1 Diaphorina citri
CTGTGAAAAAGGAAATGGAGGACTGGGAAGAGAGAGCCAGTGAAGTAAGGGAGAGGAGGAGAAGGTGGAGGAGAGATGGAGGTGAGGTCTATTGAAGGAAGAGGGAGGTGTAAGATATTACAAACATTCAATGGTGATCTCTATGCCTTCAGAATACATTATGGTGAGAGACCGAATGAGATAAGGGAGAGGAAGGGAGAGGGAGAGAATAGAGAGCGAGACCGAATGAGAAGAGAGAAGAAGAAGAAGAGATATCAAAAAGTAATAGAGT
>NW_007496038.1:0-271 GCF_000475195.1 Diaphorina citri
GTAAGAGTTACCATTTTTACATTCATACAAATTGGTAAGAGTTACCATTTTTACATTCATACAAATTGGTAAGAGTTATACCATTTTTACATTCATACAAATTGGTAAGAGTTACCATTTTTACACCCATACAAAAAAAAGCCCAATCCGAGGCTTAGGTGTAGGGGCTAGACAGCCCTAAAGGATGGGTTAAGCTACTACGAATCTACCATTTCTACCCTTTTATTGAGGAAATTATCGAGGTGAACCATCGGATTTATTTCAAACGCGG
>NW_007496039.1:0-271 GCF_000475195.1 Diaphorina citri
TTTTTTTTTCGAACACTTCTCTCATTCCCCCATTGATTGTTGAGGACTCTATCAATCCTGTTTTGTTCATTTTCAATTAGATAGGTACTTTGTTAAATAAATTCTAATTGCATCTACCTATTCATGTATTCATCTAGGAAGGTACTGTAAATTTTTTTCCCACTCACTCATTCATTCAGTGTACCTAATATTTTATACTAGTGGTTGACCCGTCCTTTGTACGGGACCACCACACACACAAACACACCCCCACACACACACCACACCCATC
>NW_007496040.1:0-271 GCF_000475195.1 Diaphorina citri
AGAAGTATTAACAGGGTGGGAGAAAGATGGCATTATAGAGAAAGTATCCGCTCAGTCTGTTGACAAGCCAGCCTTTTACATGCCACATAGACATGTTATCAAACCTGGTTCAACCACTCCTGTACGACCAGTGTTTGACGCATCAGCTAAGGAAGTTGGCAAACACAGCTTGAATGATTGTCTCGAAAAGGGTCCGAATTTGATAAAGAATATTCCCTCATGTCTTGCCCGATTTCGAACGGACAAAGTAGCTGTGTCCGGAGATATTGCT
>NW_007496041.1:0-271 GCF_000475195.1 Diaphorina citri
GAAAATTTGGACCGATTGCAATACTTTCATTACTAGTATAGCTCCGCTATACTGTAGTAATAGAAAGTAAAAAGTTATAGAATGTTTTCCATCCTAGGATGTTGGTAACATTTTTCTTGTTCACCCCGTATACCTCTTCCTCATACACTCACCACACTTGGGGTATGAAATGACCCAAACGTCATCCTCGCGCACGTACGTACGTACGTACGTACGTACGTTACGTACGTACGTAACGTACAGACCATGGGCTAAAAACCACTTTTTTGGA
>NW_007496042.1:0-271 GCF_000475195.1 Diaphorina citri
TCTCTCTCTCTCTCTCTCTCTCTCTCTCTCTCTCTCTCTCTCTCTCTCTCTCTCTCTCTCTCTCTCTCTCTCTGCCTTGTAAGTCCTAGTTCGCGGATTCGATTCCCGCCCGGTTCGGATTTTATCCTGAACGGTTAAGGTTCGTTCTCGGAACGGCTGGCTTTCTCCTATCCTGTCTTCCTTCTCCCTTCGTTTTCGGGACGATGAGGCCTTAGCAGTTAGAGTCCCCTCTCTATTCTCTTGAAAAAAAAAAAAAAAAAAAAAAAAAAAA
>NW_007496043.1:0-271 GCF_000475195.1 Diaphorina citri
ACAGGGGAGTTCCCCAGGGAAGTATTCTGGGACCTCTCCTGTTTATACTCTATATAAATGATGCCACAGATATAATTAATGAACATATAATGACCCTCTTCGCTGATGATGCATCAATAATATTGAGAGCGGAAGAAAAGGATATCCAAAACAAAATAGAAGAAGCTTTAAAAAAGATGAATAATTATTTTACAAGTAATAATCTATTGGAAAATATTGATAAAACAACAATAATAAACTTCAATCCATCAAATAAAAGAATAATAAAAAA
>NW_007496044.1:0-271 GCF_000475195.1 Diaphorina citri
TTTTATGTGCCCGACTGCCCGAACTTACAAAGTGCTCTCTAACTCTAAAACTCTAATCTCTAATGCAGCACAATATTGACGAATTACAATGTGAGCGAATATGAATAGGCACTTTTTAAATACCTAAGAATAGGTATCTACCAATAACTAATAGTCAAGATGTAAGGTACCCTTTTAATTAAAGGTTATTACTGTTATTACTGTTTTTAAGCGGCTAGGTAGTTAGTACTTTAGTTAGACTAATAATTTAGTAAGGAGGTACCTGCCCTAT
>NW_007496045.1:0-271 GCF_000475195.1 Diaphorina citri
TTGAGCTATTTAAGTAAATCCTATTTGTACTTGTTGGACCACTAAGGAAATGAAAAACAAAAAATCTTCAGTTACATAAATATATTGTACCTAGGTACTATACCATTTCAAAAAATCATTACTTGGGGAAAAAATCCTTTTAGAATAAACAATCATTGATATTGATTAGGTACTTACAGAAAGCTCATTTAGAACACTGATAATGGCATCTTTCTTCATGCTTCCTTTGACAGCAAGGGACATGAGATCATAAACATCCTTCATTATGTCT
>NW_007496046.1:0-271 GCF_000475195.1 Diaphorina citri
TCTATAAGCTTACTAATAGTAGTCAGCAGAGATATAGGACGATAGTTAATAAGTTCATTTTTCTTCCCTTTTTTATAGTTTATTTATTTATTTTTTTTTCTTGCCAATTCTAGAACTTTTAAACCGGAACTAGGCTGATTTATGTATTGAAATTCTCTGAATAATAAATTACGAATTAAAATATTGCATTGAAACCATTATTGGACAAACAAATGATATTGATATCCATTTTTTTTTTTTTTTTTTTTTTTGGTTTTTGTTTTTGCCAAGG
>NW_007496047.1:0-271 GCF_000475195.1 Diaphorina citri
AAAAGAAACAAAAAGGCCTGTGAAAAAAAAGCGATCTCTCTGCTCAAAATGTGAAGAAATAAAAAGGAAATTAAATACTCAAAAGCAGACAATGGGCAAGACATTGTAGAATTATTTGCTAGTAATTTCTCAGCAATTTACTCTCAGGAATCTCTAGCACCACCCGAGTTCAATTACTTGAAGACTCTACAAGCTCCCCTTTCCAATTTAACCATTACTGAGGATGAGACGTTAAAACTACTTCTCAAATCTAAACTCGATTCGTCTAGCG
>NW_007496048.1:0-271 GCF_000475195.1 Diaphorina citri
CTTTTAAAAGTTTATGAAAATTAAATTTATACGAATCTAAAATTAACAAAGTTTTTAATTTCTCACTAACTATAAATTCCATGGCACTGCTGGCTTCTGACTGGCAACTGATTTACATACTATTATTACAAATACAATATTACAATGAAATATTTTGATGATAACAATAAACAAGGAAAAAATGTACTAAATAATAACTGTCATCTGAGAATAGGGAAAAAACCGGTCAGGTACCTACATGGGACCCAACTAATACCTTGTTTTTTGCCTC
>NW_007496049.1:0-271 GCF_000475195.1 Diaphorina citri
AGAAATTGGTTACACTATTAATAAAACCACTTCAAATTACCGCCTAACTTTCAACACTTCAATATTGACACACCTATAGCTATGTAGACTCCTGACTTATTGACAGTATTGACGCTCCATTTCATGTGTAACTTATAATGCGAACATAGATGTCAATATTATTACATAGACACTGAATCTGAGTTCAAAACTATAAGGCGAGGAAAAGAAAATGTTGTGAAAGACGGGAGGTCTTATCGTCCCGAAATCTAAGAGAGAAGGAGAGGACAGG
>NW_007496050.1:0-271 GCF_000475195.1 Diaphorina citri
GGAAATGAACAATCGATTCTAGATTCTAGACCTATCGGCTATTACACATTATCAAATTCATAATAGCTGCCTACTTATAACGATAAGGCATAGGCAATAGGGCATGAATGGGTGTATCATGAAATCATGAATATCATGATTCAGTCTTACCTCACAGAACGAATGTCTTACCTCAATGAAACATGCAACTCAAAAGTCCTTAAAAAGCTCCTTGTTCTGTAGCTCAAAATACCGAAGTTCCATTGACCTATCTCTAACCATTTTCGGATTG
>NW_007496051.1:0-271 GCF_000475195.1 Diaphorina citri
TTGCACAAATAAAAATATAATAAAATTGTTAAAATATTGGAACAATTAAATAATGAACCGTGTTGCTGATTTTGGTGTCTTCTACCTAGTGTCTTACATTTTTAGCGGATGTACCAAATACTTCTAGAAATCTAGACCTTATCGTCCCAACATCTAGATGTGGTATTGGTGGATGCATCAATATTAGTACAATATTGGTGGATGTGCTCAATCCACAACTCACCAAGGATCAACATAATTATTATTAACAGATGTGTCACTTTTTTTTTTT
>NW_007496052.1:0-271 GCF_000475195.1 Diaphorina citri
GTCAACCTCCAGCGAGAAGGTGATGAGCCGGTGATTGCTAGATGTAGCGTCATCGTGGACATTCCAACGAACGACAGGGACCGGGATGTCCCGAGTCGACAGAGTGACATCTATATTGGTTTGTCCAGCGTGACTTTGGAAGGTAGTGAGGAGGTTGGGTGTGTTGTGTACCCTCAGGTCATGTGCCGATATAAAGCGTTCAAGGATGGCTCCCTTCGGGCAAGTGTTTCCATGTGGATCGTGCCAGAGCGGCGATCTGGCATTACTATCA
>NW_007496053.1:0-271 GCF_000475195.1 Diaphorina citri
ATAAAGGGCCAGGGTTAGATTCAATTCCTCCTACTCTAGTAAAATCGTGTAAGAATGTATTTGTACCTGTTCTTCTACATATTTATAACTTATCATTAGATACATGTATTTTCCCAGACCTTCTTAAAATAACTAAAGTTACCCCAGTCCCTAAAAAAGGAAAAAGCTCGGACATATCAAACTATAGACCGGTTTCTAATGTAAGTGTTTTCTCCAAAGTTTTTGAATGCTGTATATTTAAACGCATATCAAGTTATGTATACAGGAATAT
>NW_007496054.1:0-271 GCF_000475195.1 Diaphorina citri
TTCCGCTTGACCCTTAGTACAAGTTAGACTGTCAGCTTAGAACAAGATATGTCATTATGCTTTAATAGAGCACCCTTAGGAATGATTTTTGAGAGCCAATATATGCGTTTTGGGTCTATTGTTTTCGGGTATATTCATTGTCTTTGAAGACCTTGGCTATCCTGCTTGATGAGTTAGACTTACAGCTGGATACTGGGTTATTCAGATTATCTTAGCTGCTAGCTGCCTTGCTCGGTACCCCGAGATTAAAAACAAGCCCCCATACATCGTA
>NW_007496055.1:0-271 GCF_000475195.1 Diaphorina citri
TTACGTCTTCAAAAATTTGACAGCTACAAAAAATTAATTCTCACAATTTCTCTTCCGTCTGGACAAAAATAAAACAACCAGGGGATGATTTCAAACAACGCGCCACTGTGGTAAGTCCTTTTGACTTTTGGGTGTGAGAGCGAAAAAAGGGGAGGGGGAAGAGGGGAGGAAGGAGGAAAAACAGGGGAGGGGAAGGGCGAAAGAGGGAGGGGGTGCGAGTGGGTGGGGCAGAGAGAGGGAGAGTCACAGACTAAATCAATACAGCTGGTGA
>NW_007496056.1:0-271 GCF_000475195.1 Diaphorina citri
GGAATTAGCTGTTAGGTACCTAAAGTTCCCTCTATCGATTTTTTTTGAGCAGAAGATGTAGAGATGTGCCTATTACGACGTACACTATGAAAAACAGAAACTGTTATTTCCTTGCAATGAAGATTGTTTTTCATTTCACGGTTCACCTAGCACTAACACTAACACTAGCAGGCAGGTAGGTACAGGAGAAGTCGGAAAATGTACCTAGCCTTACCTACCTAGCTGGTATCCGGTATCAGAGAAGTAGGTAGCTAGGTACCTATAGTACCTA
>NW_007496057.1:0-271 GCF_000475195.1 Diaphorina citri
CGAATTCAAAGTCAAACCGCATAGACAGAGTAAAAAGCTCTATGCTCTTTTCCCTCCGCTCCACTCTGTTATTACAACAATAACAACACCAGCCTAACAACATTTAGTTACTGATTTCTCCATCAAGAAGGGTCCAGTGGTAACGCGCTTGCTTGCCATGCAGAAGGTGCCGAGTTCGAATCCCACCATCGATGAAAATTTGTACTCGTTTTTCGATTGCAAATATTTCAACGGGTTACTTTCTGGTGTTCTCGTGTTGACCCAGCACCTA
>NW_007496058.1:0-271 GCF_000475195.1 Diaphorina citri
TGGTCTTATTTTGCTTTGGTTGTCAGGTTGTCACAATAATAACGAAACAAAGGTTTTTTTCGGTAGTGTCCAAGCTAAACACAAAAGTTGCTAGTGCCTTCTCAGTCACTATTTCAAGGTCGATCTTTACGAAAGCGGATTATCTCTGGATTTGTGTTCAATCCGAGGTTCCACCCGGCTATTAACCATAGGGAAATCCTCATTCTCAATCTTGAGTTCTGAGTTGGTAATTGTGGGCATAAGTGAGATTCTTATCAACAAAAGAATGAAA
>NW_007496059.1:0-271 GCF_000475195.1 Diaphorina citri
ACTCAAAGGTTTGCTGGTGTTTTTAGACTTTTCTCTGCGTCTCTTATCTCTGAAAATTCCCGCCTTTTTTATGTAAAAGTCCAAAATTCAAAAACTTTTTTCTGTCCTGTCCGCCTTTTTTGCATTCAATTTTTTTGTACGTAGCGCAGGAAGGTAGTTTTTTTCCCCAAGTCTCAAATTCACCCTCTTATCCTTTATTAAAGTCTCCCTTGGTTAGGTAAAAATAATTTTATTCGTGTTTTTTTTTTTTTTTTTTTTTTTTTCAAAAACT
>NW_007496060.1:0-271 GCF_000475195.1 Diaphorina citri
GAGCGGCTGTCGTCTTCAACTTCTTCAATATTCCAAGCAAACATGACGAATAGATACACTAAACTTAGTCTGACAGAGGTAAATAACGAACAAAGATATTTATACAGTTACAATAATAATTATAAATGAAATAGAAAGCTTATATTTATTTTAGATTACAGAAAAGTTCGATAACACAAGTTATTAAGTACAGGAGGGTAGGTAATAATCAAAACACTAAACTTCGTAATATCACTTCGCAAAGACCTCACAACTTCCCGACCGCTAGACT
>NW_007496061.1:0-271 GCF_000475195.1 Diaphorina citri
ATGGAACTACCTCGCAGATCATACTTGTACACCTCACCTTCTGCGTACTTGAATACTGATTGACCTGCGGAAACTAGGATGTGAATCAACGTGATCTTACTATCGATTATTTCGACATAATCGGCGATTTATCGAAATACATAATTAAAACCTCTTTTTTTTTTAAAAAAAAAAGAAGTTTTTTTTCTTTCTCAAGCGCTTTAACAATGTTTGAAAATGTCAAAATGGTTGACATTTTTGGCCATAAAAATACTTTTACTCGTATAGGTAC
>NW_007496062.1:0-271 GCF_000475195.1 Diaphorina citri
CCATATACCCACATTTTACTGGCCGACTTGTCCTTTGAAGTACCATATACATGGGGCATGGGACACTCTATGTACATTGCTGTCCAAGTACCCCACAAAAGTCGATTCCTGAATAAACTGTCCCCATAATGATGTCATTGAGTCATTGATGTCTCATAGCCAATAGGGTCCATAGACCTATAGGCAAAAAGAATCGACTTATAGGGCAAAAAGAAACGAGAAAGAGAGAGGGAGAGAGAAGCAAAAGAGCTCATCTGAGGGAGAGAGAAAA
>NW_007496063.1:0-271 GCF_000475195.1 Diaphorina citri
GGATTGTCCCGGCCAATTCGGGACGTTTGGCAAGCCTACCTATAGGAAAAAAAGTAATGTAATCGGGTCAAATTTTCGATAGTCAGTTTTTAGTGCCAAAACACGTTTTGAGGTCCCTAGAGAGTCTGTCTGTCTGTAAACAAAATAACGGTAAGAGCTAGAGTCTTGGAATTTGGCATGGAGCTGTCAAATTTGACAAGGATGTGACACGAAACTTTTGGTTAAGATCGGTGCAACGCTTGGCGGCATTTCGGCCGCTTTTTGGCGGTTT
>NW_007496064.1:0-271 GCF_000475195.1 Diaphorina citri
ATATAAATAGGTTATCATGTGTGTTTTGGTATAGGAATAATCTCCATATCTCCAACATCCTTTAATGAAAATACTGAAATTATTAACAAAATTAGTCAGGATTTTGTTAACATAATAGATAAATTTTATGAATTACTATTATTGTATAGTATTTCTACACTTTTGCTTTGATACTCGATAAAGCACTTAGACTAATTAGCGAATCTGATACTGTAACAAGGGCAGGATAAACAAGGTATATTCTACCGACCCTACATATATCCAGATAATT
>NW_007496065.1:0-271 GCF_000475195.1 Diaphorina citri
CGTGAAGTAGTAATTGTGGTACGAGTATTTTCTTATTATTCATGGTCATATTACGTCAGACATGTAGTAATTGTGGTAAGAGTATTTTCTTATTATTCATGGCCATATTACGTCAGACATGTAGTAATTGTGGTACGAGTATTTTCTCATTATTCATGGTCATATTACGTCAGACATGTAGTAATTGTGGTAAGAGTATTTTCTTATTATTCATGGTCATATTACGTCAGACATGTAGTAATTGTGGTACGAGTATTTTCTTATTATTCAT
>NW_007496066.1:0-271 GCF_000475195.1 Diaphorina citri
TCTCTCTCTCTCTCTCTCTCTCTCTCTCTCTCTCTCTCTCTCTCTCTCTCTCTCTTTCTTTCTCTCTCTCTCCGTTATTTCTGGGAAAGCGTTTCATTTGATGTTATGTAAGTATACGTTGGTAGGTAGGTACATTATAAAATTGCGATTGAGTTTAAATTCAAAGAAGTCATAGTCATTTCCTTTTTTATTTCGAAATTTTAATAAATTCCATCTTTTCTTTTCATTCCAGGTAAGTTATCACCAAAGATGTTGACCAGAATTTTCCGAT
>NW_007496067.1:0-271 GCF_000475195.1 Diaphorina citri
GTGTATGCTGAGATATTGAACATTCCCTAGTGTCTTGTTCCTATGGGAACGAGGGAAAACTCCCAAGGGGCGGACTGCATATCTCCCCCGAGATATCATGTCTTCCCCCCCTTGTCCCTGACTCCTTCTGCCCCGCGAGCTTTTTTTACTTTCTATTACACTCTGTACGGGGAAACTGTGCAATGTGATGAGGAAAAAATCGGTCCAAATGTTCAGAATCTGCAAATGGGTGGAAATATGAGTTTTGAGGTTAACTGAGTCCCAAAAAAAT
>NW_007496068.1:0-271 GCF_000475195.1 Diaphorina citri
TTTTTTTTTTTAGGGGAAACATTTTCGAATGGTATCCAAGTTGTTAAGACGTCGTCTGGCTGGGGAACGTTAAACAGGGAGTAGACCAGCTTAGTCTGGCTGGGGGACTACAAACAGGGAGTATACCAGCCTGAATCTCCCTTGCTAAAGAAATAGCACAGAATGAGTGCCAAGGGCATCCACTCGGAAAAAATTGTTTAGCCAAAACCAGTTGGCCTCAAAGCGATCACTCTAAAGCTGATTGAGAGACCGACGACAAACGCCGACCCCA
>NW_007496069.1:0-271 GCF_000475195.1 Diaphorina citri
AGAGTTTAAAAAGTACAACTACATAGAGTTTAAAAAGTACAACTACATAGAGTTTAAAAAGTAAAACTCATAGAGTTTTAAAAGTACAACTACCTAGGTACATAGAGTTTAAAAAGTACAACTACATAGAGTTTAAAAAGTACAACTACATAGAGTTTAAAAAGTAAAACTCATAGAGTTTAAAAAGTACAACTACATAGAGTTTAAAAAGTACAACTACATAGAGTTTAAAAAGTACAACTACATAGGTACATAGAGTTTAAAAAGTACA
>NW_007496070.1:0-271 GCF_000475195.1 Diaphorina citri
GGCCCTCAAGGGGGTATAAGTACCAACGTACCTATGCAGTATTATTTTAACATGGGGTCTTATGGGAAAATTTTAAAACAAGATTTAAACTTAATAATTGGATTTTTTTGAAATATTTTGTAATCGAAAAACGAGTACAAATTTCGTCGATGGTGGGAATCGAACCCGGGACCTTCTGCATCGCAAGCAAGCTCGTTACCACGGGGCTAACCGTGCAATGATCGTGTATTTGGTCTCACCGAGATGGAAACATAGAACAGGGTCTTCACAT
>NW_007496071.1:0-271 GCF_000475195.1 Diaphorina citri
AGTAAGGTCCCTAAAGGAAAAACGCCAAAAGCGGTGGAAAATCGGCCTAAATACCGCCAACCGCAGCACCTATGGTTTTGAGTTACATCCTTGTCACTTTTGTGGACTACATATCAAATTTCAAGTCTCTAGCTCATACCGTTCCCAATATAATAATAATTTACGCCGAAAACCGCCATAAAGCGGCAAAATACCGCCAAGCGTTGCACCGACCTTAACCAAAAGTTTTGTGTCGCATCCTTGTCACATTTGACAACTGCATACCAAATTT
>NW_007496072.1:0-271 GCF_000475195.1 Diaphorina citri
TCGCTTATAACTCCTAAACCGTGCGTCCTACGCAATTCTTGATGGGATCAAAATTAAAGTACACAAAATTTCCTATATAATGGTGTGGTCAATCTTTACTTTTTGTTCATTTATAGTGCTGTTACAGCAGCCTGTAGGTCAAGTAGGTGGCCGAAAAATGGCTTAAACTTTTTTTTTAAAATAACTTGATATGCACCAATCAATTTCATACATCAAAACTTTCTACCTACACCATTAGGTACATTTACATACCTATTAAAGATCAGTGAAT
>NW_007496073.1:0-271 GCF_000475195.1 Diaphorina citri
ACCGTGGCATCAATTTGACTTTGAGAGCGAGAAATTTTATTCATACAATGGTGTGTTCTAAGTAAATTATTGAGGAAAAACTTGCGCTCTCTTGAAAGGAACTGTGTTAACTTGTGTGGCGGCCTAGCTTGAGACCTAGCTTGAGCTTGAGACCTAGCTTGAGCTTGAGACCTAGCTCTGTCATACCGTCTTTGAGACCGCAGTCTCAAAAACGGTCTCGGCGTAAATGGCAGACATCAATCTGACTTATCTGACTTGAGAGAGTTTCCGT
>NW_007496074.1:0-271 GCF_000475195.1 Diaphorina citri
GGACAAACCGGAAGATGTAACTTCTACTGAGATTCAAACGCAGACCTCTGTCGACTCTTCTGGCAAGAAAATCGTCAATAAGAAGAAAATCACTAAGAAAATCAAGGACGGCAAAGAAGAGGTGACTGTTGAAGAAGCCCCCGTTGAAATAACTGAACTACCAGTAGATGAATTGATACCTGAATTCGCTACTGTTGTTGAAGATAAACCTGAAGAGGTAACCGCTACTGAGGTTCAAACGCACACTTCTGTTGACTCGACAGGCAAGAAA
>NW_007496075.1:0-271 GCF_000475195.1 Diaphorina citri
ACCTCGGCTGGGATTGAACCCACGCCCTCCTGTTTACCAGGCGAGCGCCTTGACCACTACACCACCGAGGTAGGATAAAGGAGGGTAACGCCGACCCCAAATAAGATTGGGATAAGGTGCAGTAAAAGAAGAAGATGATTGAGAGATTAAACAAGACTGCTCAGATAATTCAGTAAGGCAATCTGATCTAAATTACTCCGAACATATTTCAGCAAGGAAACGCTGCAAGTGTTTTTGGTGCCCACTCTCATATGGTGAGGCAATCGATATG
>NW_007496076.1:0-271 GCF_000475195.1 Diaphorina citri
ATCAAACCAAGAATTATTTCTGGTAAAACAGAGTTGTCTCAGAACTTTTGTGGACATCACAGCATTACTCCTTTGTAATCAGTTCCCATTTTCACCAATCTTTTGTAGAAAAATGGCCTAATAATCAAAATTCCAGACATTTGTAAACAACACACTGGTGATGCTGCTACTGGTCGCTACTCGATTAGAGTCGCTACGTATTTCAGAAAACGCTGTCAAAAGAAAACTGTCCCAAATTTCCTGCAGCCGAGTGTACTTGGTTCTCACTTCA
>NW_007496077.1:0-271 GCF_000475195.1 Diaphorina citri
TATTTTTCATTTTTCAAGAGGGGTGTTTCCCACTGCCTTTTCAATTTCAGGGCAATAAAATGGTGATTTTATTTGACTTTACGAATTTCTGCCATGGCATTTCTTACTATCCATCTGGTAGTCTCTCATCAGATGAACATAAGATGAAAGCAGGAGGAAGTGACCCGTTTAATTTTTTCAATCTAAATCTATAAGGTTTTAGTGATTTTTTTGTTCATTCAGGGAATCGAACCCGGTACCGTCTTCGTGGCAACTAACCGTGTTACCACTG
>NW_007496078.1:0-271 GCF_000475195.1 Diaphorina citri
GGCACCCCCCCCCCTTCCTCCAGCACATAAATGTTGTACATGTAAGAGTGAATTCCTATATATACAAACTCTTTTAATAGCGCCGCAGGTCTTTTTTTCTCAATTTGGCATTCGGTTTTTCTTTCTCTTCACAGTGTTTTCTGATCTTTCTTTGGATTCTAGAGTGTCGCGGCACACAGTTTGAAAAGCACTGGTATAAATCATCAAGTATGTCTGCCTGTCTGTATCATATCAGCTATGTCTGTAATGAGTGTAATGTGAATGACGATAT
>NW_007496079.1:0-271 GCF_000475195.1 Diaphorina citri
AAAAAAAAAACGCCGAAGGTTTTTTATAAGAGCTTTAATAGAGGGAACTGTAACAATGATGGTCCCATCGTCCCGAAATCGAAGAGAGTAGTGGAGCAAGATAATAGCTGTTCCAAGAATGAACATTATCTCTGCAGAAAATAGGTGACTAACATGAAGCAATACATTCCATGCACCCTGTATTCTACATATGGTTGAGACAAGAAATTTTCCAAATGAAGATATCAAAACATTAAATGAAAGACTGCTACATACCTTCAGCATTCATGAT
>NW_007496080.1:0-271 GCF_000475195.1 Diaphorina citri
CCCTTCTTACCTTTCTCAGTGTGGAGTATTTGTTCTCTCCCAGCCGTACTTGTTCCTCATGAAGGAGATCTAGTTCAGACTGTTTCTCTGTACTCTCGCGTATTGAAGCGAGAATTTCGATGTACTCTCGCGTATTGAAGAAAAAATATATAAAGAGGAAAATCTGTGCCCGTGGCCCAGAATTTCGTTCTTCCCCTTCTTACCTTTCTCAGTGTGGAGTATTTGTTCTCTCCCAGCCGTACTTGTTCCTCATGAAGGAGATCTAGTTCAG
>NW_007496081.1:0-271 GCF_000475195.1 Diaphorina citri
GAGCCTAAATACAAAGTTTCAGCCATTGGTCCGTGTGTCTGTCCTTCTGTCTGTAAACAAAATATCTCGAGAACGGTATGAGCTAGAGACTTGAAATTTGGTATTTAGCTGTCAAATGTGACAAAGATGCGACACGAAACACGTTTGGTTGAGCTAGGTGCTACGGTTGGCGGTATTTTGACCGCTTTTTGGCGGTTTTCGACCGTTTTTTGGCGGTTTTCAGCTATACCGGCTAAACGGTTAGAGATATTGTAAAAAGTAAGGTAAAAGA
>NW_007496082.1:0-271 GCF_000475195.1 Diaphorina citri
GATTTCCAAAGTGAGGTACGCGAAGGACTTAGAGCCCCCGGAGAAGATCACATAAAATAAGTAGTTCGCGAAGGAATTAAAGGCCCCTAGAATAAGATCACATTAAATATTATAGTAAAGGGGCCGCGGTGACTTCACAATATGAAAAAGGGGGCCGCGTTGAAAAAAGTTTAGGAACCACTGAACTTTAGTTGGATGTTCTTCTCATTGTAAAATTGTATGCAAATCAATTTATTCTTTTGTTGGTGCACACTTTGTTTTCTTGTTCGGG
>NW_007496083.1:0-271 GCF_000475195.1 Diaphorina citri
GGAGGAAGAAGAAGAGGAGGAGGAGGAGAAGGAAGGAATTCAAAATAGGAGAGGAAGGAAAAAGAAGGAGGAGTTCTGGAGCCAAGGAGGCGGAGAAGGAATAGGAAGAGGAGAAGAAGAGAAGGAGGGAAGAGGAAGGAAGTGGTAGAGTCCTGCAGCCAAGGAAGAGAAAGATGAAGGAAGAAGAAGAGGAGGAGGAGAAGAAGAGTAGAAGGACAAAGGAAGAAGAAGGAAGTGGAAGAGTCCTGGAGCCAAGGAAGAGAAAGAAGAG
>NW_007496084.1:0-271 GCF_000475195.1 Diaphorina citri
ATTTTTGGAGCAAGCGGTGAGAAACAATATTGGACTTGAAGTTTATGTTTGTGATGTATTGAGGAAGGGGAGGCAGAGTGACCGAAGTAGTATTCTTTTTCTTCGCAAAGTGCTTTCTTGTTGTCTGGAATCAGGGAACCCAAATAAAACTTTAGAAAAAAATCCGTATGTACATATGTCTGTTTGTCTGTTGAGCTGATAGACTTTATCACGAGAAAATGGCTCGACTGATTTTGATGAAATTATTTATGTGTGTTAGGAACAGCACTGA
>NW_007496085.1:0-271 GCF_000475195.1 Diaphorina citri
TGTTTCCAGAGGCAGTTGGGGAAACTGGGGAACAGTGAACTCCTATTCTAGAAAACGTATTACTTAGGTCTTCTTTCGGATAGGTACCCGTGTATTGGACAGAACAGCACTTTATTTTGAACATTCAATGGAAGTCATAGTTTCAATCTACCTATACGATCTGGCCAACTTTCTTCAACTTCATCTCTTTACTGCTCTGGTGAATGACTAGAGCATAAATCTGTTATCTGTTCTGCTGATTTTCTTTTTATAATCAGAAGCTTGCAAACGG
>NW_007496086.1:0-271 GCF_000475195.1 Diaphorina citri
CTTATGCTCCTCTTTCTCTCCCTCTCCTTTTCTCGCTCCGTTCTTCCCACTCCTCTCTCTCTCTCTCTCTCTCTCTCTATCTATTCTTCTCTTCACCACCTTATGATTTCCTTATGCTCCTCTTTCTCTCCCTCTCCTTTTCTCGCTCCGTTCTTCCCACTCCTCTCTCTCTCTCTCTCTCTCTCTCTCTCTATCTATCTATTCTTCTCTTCACCACCTTATGATTTCCTTATGCTCCTCTTTCTCTCCCTCTCCTTTTCTCGCTCCGTTC
>NW_007496087.1:0-271 GCF_000475195.1 Diaphorina citri
TGGTGTCCCTCTCATTGTGGGATTGATGGGAACGAAGCAGTTGATTCTGCTGCCAATCATCCCACACATCCCCGGCACGTCAATCTTTGTTCTACGGATGATCTAAAACCCTTGATCAAAACCATTGTCAAAAAAGATATTGTGGACATGTGGAACTCTATTCCTCCTAGTAACAAACTCAAAAAGGTAAAACCTACTGTAGAATCGTGGACATCTAGTTTTAGATCTAACAGATACGAGGAAGTGGTACTCACCAGGCTTCGTATTGGAC
>NW_007496088.1:0-271 GCF_000475195.1 Diaphorina citri
TGGAGTTTTGACCTCAGATTTGGATTTTTCACAACTTTTTACGTAAGAATCGACCTTTTATTAATAATATTTTCCCAAATGCAACTCCTCCATTGCAAGATGCAACGTTTGTACGAAATTTGTTGATAAGAGATAAGGAGTAATGTGTAAGCTTAAGCTCATCATTTCACATACTCAAAATCAATCGAGTGGATTGGAAGAATGGAGCACATCACATGCCTTCAGGCACACTCCATTTACTAGGTTTACCTCGGTGGCGTAGTGGTCAAGG
>NW_007496089.1:0-271 GCF_000475195.1 Diaphorina citri
AAGCCAACAACACACTCGAAAACGTAATAAATTGAAAATCCCCAAGAAAAACACTCTTATATTCTTTCTCCCAAAAAAAGAGACAACAAATAATGAAAAATCCCTGTTCCAGATAAGCTCTCATGGATAAACACAGCAATAATATTCAATCAAAATTTTCCTCATGTGCCCGAAATAACCCAAGGGACCAATTTTCACATATTTCACAGATTTTTCCCCCACAGATTTCCCAGATATATTTTTTCCCTCGCATTGTTATGAGC
Source organism: Diaphorina citri (assembly GCF_000475195.1). Lineage (NCBI taxonomy): Eukaryota > Metazoa > Arthropoda > Insecta > Hemiptera > Psyllidae > Diaphorina > Diaphorina citri. The sequence continues at coordinate 264 of NW_007496089.1, forward strand.
TGAAAATA
>NW_007496090.1:0-271 GCF_000475195.1 Diaphorina citri
ACCCAGGAGAGAGAATTTGCATGAAGGGCAAGAAGAAGGCTCAACCAAGGCTCAGCCAAGGTTCACCTGAGCTGAAGGCACAGGCACTTGGAGCACTGGGAGGCCTGACAGACGCACCCAGGAGAGAGCATTTGCAGGAGGCAAGAAGAACAAGGCTCAACCAAGGCTCAGCCAAGGTTCACCTGAGCTGAAAGGCACAGGCACTTGGAGCACTGGGAGGCCTGACAGACGCACCCAGGAGAGAGATCTGCTTGAATTGAAGGCCGGGGGA
>NW_007496091.1:0-271 GCF_000475195.1 Diaphorina citri
CCAAAAATCTAAATTTCATTTTTGGGTCTGAATTTCAATGTAACCCATTAGTGGGACCTATTTGAAACACAAATCACCAATCGATATGAATTTCCCATTTTTGGTGCTTCCCCTATTGGCAGAAGAACATGGAAATATCAAAAATTAAATAGGCCATAACTCCGGCCCTGGTTGTCGGATGGAGCTCAATCTTGTATAAAAGTACTTAGTTCTTTAAGCCCACAAAAAGGGGTTCCTATTTAATATTTTAAAGTTGACCCCCCTGTGACCA
>NW_007496092.1:0-271 GCF_000475195.1 Diaphorina citri
TCGTGTAATTATCTCTGGAGTCCCGTTAGTCCAGTATATTCCCGTCCCGGAATGCTCTATGCCCGGAAAATCCCATTCCATACCATTTCCCCTGACTTTTAGGTAATGTTCTGCATTATTCTTGCATGATTCCTGGACAGGCATCCGTAGAAGTAGGTATGGTCTTAGAGAGTAAAAGGGTACCCATTTGCGCCCGATGTCAGTTGAAAATAAGGGTGTCATTTTGAAAACAGCTCTTTCACTGAGTCCTGAAAAAGAAACATTGATTTTA
>NW_007496093.1:0-271 GCF_000475195.1 Diaphorina citri
TTGACATACCATGTGACTACAATGACGATAAGAGTAATGATTTGGGAAGTTAATGGTCAAGAGAGCGGGCACATTTTTTCCTCGTTTTTATTTCAGGTGTGAATAATTTAACTTTCGAATGTATTTTTGGGGCTGACCGGTACTTAAATTCAGGCAATTAAAATCAGTTTACGAGTTGTTTTATCGACTCCATTTACTTGCCTTGCCTGACGTATTTACTTTCATACCTTTACCTATGTACATACCTACTGGCCCGATATGTAACACCAGA
>NW_007496094.1:0-271 GCF_000475195.1 Diaphorina citri
ACGAAGTTTCTTCCAAACCAAAAGTTCATTGTTCTTAGATCAAGCCAAACAATGTGACGAAAATTACACACCACTAAATTTGTGTAATAGGAATTTTGTTTGTCCAACCATTAAATCCATCCAAGAGCAGAAGAATGATTTACTTAAGGGTGTGAAGAAGGGAAAATATCCATCCGCCCTGTATGATAATCCGCATGTGGACAAGAAATTATCTACTGGATACCTGACAAATGGCTTTCTAATGCCTGAAACAGAAGGGTTCATTCATGCT
>NW_007496095.1:0-271 GCF_000475195.1 Diaphorina citri
TTGAAGGAGTGGGTAAGGCGTTAGATCAGGTGTGCTGGCTTTCAGCAAGCGCTCATTTCGATTTTTAAAGAAAAAATCAAGAAAAAGAAACATTATTAAAAAAAATGTGGTAGAAAAAAAACCATGTAATGAAAATGTGTTAGGAGCATTTTTATTATTATACTAGCCGAAATCCAAATCCTTAAGGCATGGACGTTCATGTCACTCATCCATTTAGTGGTCTTGCTCGGCGTAGCTTAACAAAAACGAACCGGAAAATAGCCTATAACCT
>NW_007496096.1:0-271 GCF_000475195.1 Diaphorina citri
AATTGACGTCAAAATATTATAAATTTCATTATACATACCTATCACTGCATACTTATAGTCCAGGAGCTGGTGTACAACGTAGGGCCTCGTTATTAGTCCAGGAGCTGGCCACTCAAATACTCACCGTTCAAAGCCGTGTGTCCGATGATGCTCAAATTGTTGAACATATATAATTATCAAAATGAAAAGCTGATATAAGCCAGCCTAGTTAGCTTAGTTGGTAGCGCGTCTGCCTTGTAAGCGCTAGGCCGCGGGTTCGATTCCCGCCCGG
>NW_007496097.1:0-271 GCF_000475195.1 Diaphorina citri
CTCTGCATGCCGATTTCCTTATGGCTTACTCCACCATATCAGGTAATGAGAATACTTGAACATCGGCTTTCTTTTTTTTATATCCTTTCAATAGATCAGTATCAGTTGCGCTTACTTGGGTGATGTTTCAAAGTCATAGAGCAGGAAAAATGAGGACCAACGGAATTTTTCTTTTTCTTACGACTTTTAATACCGGTGCCAGCCTAGTTAGCTTAGTTGGTAGTGCGTCTGCCTTGTAAGCGCTAGGCCGCGGGTTCGATTCCCGCCCGGG
>NW_007496098.1:0-271 GCF_000475195.1 Diaphorina citri
GAGCCTAACACGGAAAGACTTTCAAGAGATGACACGATTCAAGAGACAATTATAAGGAAAGATGAAAGGCGTAACTTTCATCTTTCTACACTGGAGTAAAAAATCTACATTGGAGTGCGAAAAAATTCGATAGTGTGCTACTTCGGGACAAAAATGCATTTCCATCCCTTTACTCTGATGACAGCCATTTCTAAAGGTTTTAAAAATATTTCTGAAAGCTTTCTGGTATCCGTTTAATGACTCAATCAATCAATAGGCGCTATACAGCCCG
>NW_007496099.1:0-271 GCF_000475195.1 Diaphorina citri
TTTCTCCTATCCTGTCTTCCTTCTCTCTTCGATTTTCGGGACGATAAGACCCTAGCAGTTACAGTTCCCTCTGTCAAACCTCCTAAAAAAAAAAGAAAGAAAAGATAAAGTAATAACCAATGGTATAATGTAGGAATAACGCACATCATAATACAACGTGAAAATGACAACTTTTTTACTTTACATGAGAAATAAAGTACCTATACCTACATACGAGTGTGTGTACGAAATGAAAAGAAAAGAACAAGAAGGAAAGGATAAAGAAGAAGAA
>NW_007496100.1:0-271 GCF_000475195.1 Diaphorina citri
AATTTAACTACCTACCCAAATCAGTTAGTTTTGTTACTTCATTTAATAATAAAGACTTTTCTTCCATTATTTGTTTATAAATTTCGACTTTCATGTAACAAAACCATAAGGACGGAATTACCCCAACTACTGTCCAGAGTTACCCCGACCCCTCGGGGTAACTCCGTTTCATGGACCTTTGGAAAATGGCCTTTTTCTCCCACTTAGCTTTTTTCAATTGTCTTCAAACTCTGCCATATTATAATCAACAAAACCGACTTTCATTCCAGCA
>NW_007496101.1:0-271 GCF_000475195.1 Diaphorina citri
ACCCACGCTCTCCTGTTTACCAGGCGAGCGTTTTGACCAGTACTCCACCATTTTCGAGACAGGTTTTGAAAAATATGTATGACAATTCCATGTTCAATGATTCTAGGACTATAGGACATTGTCTCTATGACATTGATATCCCTTTTCTAACACCTAGGAAGATGCTCGAGTACTGTTTAATTGTTTAAAAATAAAAAAAACCTAATCTAGGAATAGGACTCTTAATTATTGTTAACAACCTCTTAAAAAAAGAAAAAAAAAAAAACCTAAT
>NW_007496102.1:0-271 GCF_000475195.1 Diaphorina citri
AAAAATTTTCATTTTTTTTTTCAAATACGTATTCCGCAAATGTAATAGAAAGTCGTGTGATGTTCACACCAGATTTTTCACATTCTTTTACTCCCTTTACCTACCTTCTCTTCCTTCTGCCGTTCCTCTTCCTCCTTCTTCTTCTCCTCCTCCTTCTTCTTCTTCTCTTCTTTCTTTTTCTTCTCCTTCTTCTTCTCCTTCTTCTTCTCCTCCTTCTTCTTATTCTCCTCCTCCTTCTTCTCCTCCTTCTCCTTCTTCTTCTTCTTCTTCT
>NW_007496103.1:0-271 GCF_000475195.1 Diaphorina citri
CTTTTGATTATTCCCCTCTACCCTTTGTTTTTTACCCTTTTTCTTCCCCCTCTCGTCCCTATCTTTTATCTTATCTCTTCCCCCTTTCCTCTCTCTCCCCTTCCCTCCCTCATCTTCCCTTAACTCTCCTCTCCAACAAGAGTAACCTTCCATATCACCCAGGTAACGTTCAAAAGCCACCTTATCGTGCCCTAATTTTCCGTTCAATAATCTTTTACTCTAGATAAATTTCTACTTTCTCCTATTTGTCAGTTTACTACCAACCATTCCC
>NW_007496104.1:0-271 GCF_000475195.1 Diaphorina citri
CTCGGAGCCTGTTCGAAATTTCGAAAAACAAAAAAACCCGTAGCTTTTTGATTTTTGAAGCGGACATTTTGGCAATATCGCGATTCGCGGAAAATTTCGCGAATCGGGTACCAACTTTGGATTTTTAAATTAGAACCCCTATTTTTTATTGCATATTCGTTTTCTACGTTAAATTTAAAGTAGAATCGACTAATACTCACTCGAATTTTTGCGATTCGCGGAATTCGCGAAAAACGCGAATCACAAAAGTGCTTATAAAGTACAAGTGTGA
>NW_007496105.1:0-271 GCF_000475195.1 Diaphorina citri
AAACAAAAGAAATAATAACACTTCTATCTACTTATAGAGGTAAACTCTGTAGCCAGGCAACAGCTTCTGGACTAAGTGCTAGGTTGGGGGGTTTGATTCCCGCCCATGGTAGCTATTATCATGAATGGATGCTAAGGTGTGTTCTCGGAATGGCTGGCTTTCTTCTATCCTGTCTTCCTTCTCTTTTCAATTTCAGGATGATAGGAGTTTGGCAGTTCCGTTCTCTCTATAAAACCTCTTGAAAAAAAGGCACTTTCACATGAGCCTGTGA
>NW_007496106.1:0-271 GCF_000475195.1 Diaphorina citri
CCTGTATATTTCTGAGTAGAGTGCATGACACTTTGGTCATTAGGTAACAAGACCCATACTGCGGCTTATGCACCCTCCTTTACTACAGAGTGTATTACTGTACGTCAGTATTGAAATACTAAGAATACAATGCAACTAAGATACCAGACTATTACAATACAAAGAGGTAGATAGGTACCTACCAGTATAGAGGTACCAGTATTGTCCAGTACATTGCTACATGATATAATTAGGAGGAACACCAGATGAGTCCGAGAATCCCAAATCGGAT
>NW_007496107.1:0-271 GCF_000475195.1 Diaphorina citri
ATAAGCTATCCCAAGGATGTACCTTATCTCTTTGCATAAATTTTCCCCTGGACAGGAATCAAACCGGTGACCTAGGGCGAGTTTGAATGCTCATTGCATAGTTGAATTGGTTAGGGTTTGCAGTGGTTGCGGTGATGACATCATTCATTAAACGATTAACCTTGCAATGAGTTTTAAAACTGTTGCGGTTGAACATATGTTAGGGGTATAAAAAAAAAAAAATCTGGCAAGAATGAAAAAAAAAGTAAAAAGACAAGTTTATAAAAGACTT
>NW_007496108.1:0-271 GCF_000475195.1 Diaphorina citri
GAGCTTTTAGCTTAAACAGATGATGTGAGGTTCTCGGCACGGCTGGTTTTCTCCCGTCTTCCTTCTCTCTTTGATTTCGGGACGATAAGACCTCATCAGTATCTAGTTACAGTTCTCTCTCTCTCTCTCCCTCTCTCTCTCTCTCAAAAGTAGGTATCTCTGATGTATCAACATTGATAGTAGGTACTACTGATACGCAGGATACAGTTTAATTGGCGTAGAATTCACCGCTAATTTCACAGTCACAGCTATAACATCTCGCTAGATAGCT
>NW_007496109.1:0-271 GCF_000475195.1 Diaphorina citri
TTCGTTTTTTTTTTTTTTTTTTTTTTTTTCTCTCTCATTACTATTTTTAGGACTTTATTAAGTTGCAGGGTTCTCACCTATACCGAAGCTCTTTCAACCAACCACAACCACTGGTAAATAGAAAGTCATGGTTAATTAATACTGACGCCCTATTAATTAAAATCGACACTATGGTATTTCCTCTCTCTCTCTTTCTCTCTCTCTCTCTGTGGTTCTTAATTAATGGCTTCCCTCCCATGCCTCCCACACAGTATCAGTTATTTCCCATACT
>NW_007496110.1:0-271 GCF_000475195.1 Diaphorina citri
AGTGGTTTTAAATTTTAAACTTCAAACACAGTTCAGGAAGCTGGTTTCAGGGACGGCCATATTTTGTGCTCGTTTTCACCTGCCGATGATTGTTATGCCACGCCTATTATCCTTAGCCACGCCCGTTATCTTTAGGCCACGCCCCTAAACTCTGATTCATGACGTCATTGTATTGTAGAATTTTCAGAGGCTACAGCTTCTTAGTTCTTACTCGTATGTATTTTAGGAGAAAAATTTCAAGATGTTCTTCAGAATGAATTATTTTCTCTTT
>NW_007496111.1:0-271 GCF_000475195.1 Diaphorina citri
GTCAACGATTGAATTTCTGCTCGACGATTACAAGTTGAATCAAGAATATAAGTTGCCCAACCAGATGGATGGGTATTCTAATGGAGTGAATCGAGTCAAAGTGAATAGAAAGTAGAAAGACGATCTGCAGAATCGAAAAAAAAATCTGTAGAAATTATTAAGAGAAGTAGACTCTCGACAAGATATAAGATGAAGACCGGCGCAAACGACATGTTTTGACACACAGTTAAAGCGCCTAAGCCCTAAGCGAAAAAAGTAGACTCTTTGCTTA
>NW_007496112.1:0-271 GCF_000475195.1 Diaphorina citri
AAAAAAAAAAAAAAAAAAAAAAATCTACCTTTGCTTAGGTTGGTTTAAGCAAATAAACCAAGATTTGTTGATTCCTAATTTGCTCTTTGAATATACCTACCTACTTACCTGGTTTGAATTGCAATTGTAATTTCGACTTTATTTTTGATATAATTAGTTTTACAACGGTCTTAATACTAAATAAATTTCACAATACATATTAATTTTCAGGAAAGGATTGATCTAAAGAAGGCGACTGGTATACCGCGCAGTTTTATGGTCCCAGTGGATG
>NW_007496113.1:0-271 GCF_000475195.1 Diaphorina citri
CCACAAAAAAAATGAAGAGAGTTTCTTCACCATAAATATCTACAAACATTATAATGGGCATACATTATTGCCCAGGGCCATCTCTAATCTTTACCACTCAACGATGAACCAGTTACCTACATACCTACTATTTTCCGACCAATGGACCAATGTTGTTGTGTAGGTAAAACCCCATTATCTTTCTCGTAATCCACATTTTACTTTAACATTAATGGGTTAATATCTTCTAATTAGAAAATCTCTTTTTACCCTGTGGTTAGAGAGAGAAAGA
>NW_007496114.1:0-271 GCF_000475195.1 Diaphorina citri
CTATGCTTAGCACGAACTTAAGAGCCAGCATTTTGTTCATAAATATGGGTGTTAGGCTGGGGGAGGTTAATGTCATAACTATACGAGTATACCTTAATGTGAGGAAGCGGGTACCTTGCTACCTTGTCACCGAATCAAGAGTAACATTTCCATCTTTGAAAACCTTAGCTATACATATATACCTACTCTATACAGTGACATCATTATGTAAAACCTCCGTCACCAAAAACCTTACTGTCAAGTCGGTCCTTGAACGATTTTTCTTCTGCGT
>NW_007496115.1:0-271 GCF_000475195.1 Diaphorina citri
TCGCTTACATATCGAAGCTCTGTGTATTTGACAGCAGAAACAAAATGATATGACAAACTTTTCCTCAGCTTTTCCTTTACTCCATTTTCTAACGACGTATTTATTCTCTTCAGTCCCCAGTGTTCATATCTATTGATTAGATAGGTATACTCTGAGCTCTAAGTATTCATATCTATACGTGTTTCTTACTATTCTCGAAGTTGAGTTGTTGAATGTAAAGAAGGCTGAGTAGACCAGCTTAATCTGGCTGGGGGACAGGGAGTATACCAGC
>NW_007496116.1:0-271 GCF_000475195.1 Diaphorina citri
GAATCTCGGATGAATGGGAATTCTTTGATTTGGCAGTAGGTTCACAACATTGTGTCATTATTTTATTTTTCATTCAATGGGTATTGTCGCTAAACGCGTGGTAGTTGTCAGTGTCAACACACTGACAGTTCTTTTCTGGTGTAGGCACGTAACCTATTGTTGGCTGATTATAAGGTTAGCACACGAGATATTGTGAATTCTTCTACAGAGGTCTTATTGTTCCGAGAACGAACCTTTTTTAAGACGTTTGGTTTTAAGACTTAAACAGGGA
>NW_007496117.1:0-271 GCF_000475195.1 Diaphorina citri
TCTGATATTTCAGTCAAATATTCGGATGTCAGGGTCTTCGAGGTATTTTCTGAACTGCGAACATCCTGTGTACCAAAAATAACATTAAATCCCAACTGGTGTATGATAGTATCATTTCCTGTCATCTCAGGACACAGGTGTGTCAGGAATTGGAGGATTTAGGTTTGCATCATATAGAATTGTGAGGAATAATATGACTGTGAGTGTTGGTACAAAGATAGTTTTTTTAAGAGGTTTGATAGGAACTGTATCAACGGAGGTCGTCTTACCG
>NW_007496118.1:0-271 GCF_000475195.1 Diaphorina citri
TTCGGTCAACAATAAAGCATTACCATGTGACTTTTACTCCTACTATAGGTACCGTGTTACGTGAATGATGCGTTTTAAGAAATGCGACTTGTTTCTGTCCAAGAGAATAACATGGTGTGAAGAAAAGTTTTATTTCAACCTATTGTTACTAGAGTGTGATATTTTTTCAGTAAGAACTTTTAAATCTCATAAATGAGATTTTCTTGTAATCAGAAGTCCAAAATGACATGAGATTTGATTATCATGCTAACCCATGTGTATGCTTTGTTCG
>NW_007496119.1:0-271 GCF_000475195.1 Diaphorina citri
GAAGAGTGAAGGGAGTGAAGGAAGACAGGATAGGAGAAAGCCAGCCGTTGCGAGAACGAACATTATCCCATCAGGATAAAACCTCAGGGAATCGAACCCAGCCTAAAATTTCCCATGATAAAGAAATAGCAAAGGTTGAGTGCGAAATGTGCGAATTGTATCCACTCGTAAAATTTGTAGCCAAAACCAAAATAAATTAATATCAGCCCAAAGCAATCACCCTATAGTTAGGGCTGATGACATGTGTTGCTGTGTATTCCTATGTACTTGC
>NW_007496120.1:0-271 GCF_000475195.1 Diaphorina citri
CATGGTTAGGTTTAAATTTCTTTCGGTTGACTTCTTTTGGTCAGTTAACAATTTATCTACCTAGATCTGTGTGTTTGTTGAAATACTTGAAAGGGAACTTATTGCTTTCTACTTTCTTACTGTCGATAAGCAAAAAATTATTTATTAGGTATGTATAAGAAATAAAAAGGAGACTTTCTATTGAAATTACGATTTTCAATTTGTGTATTTTCTGGATTTTTATTTATTTAATTTTACTCTGTGAAGTTCCAAGTAGGACTGTTCAAGATTC
>NW_007496121.1:0-271 GCF_000475195.1 Diaphorina citri
ACCCATTTCATTCAGTCGGTCTCTCTCTGTGCGTCTGTTCTCTCTTCTTTTTCTCCTTCCTTCTTCCTCTCTTTTTCTTTTTCTCATCGGATTTACCATTCTTATCCTGTTTGTGTCTCTCTCTTTTTCCATATCTCTCTCTACCTATTACTACCTTCTCTCTCTCTATTACTACCCATCTCTCTCTCTCTATTAAAGCAGTTTCTTTGTGTTGTTATGTCACAACTTTGGTGCTCACTGCAGCATTGTAGGATTTTCCAAATATCTCAAT
>NW_007496122.1:0-271 GCF_000475195.1 Diaphorina citri
ATGCACTAAAAAATGTACTGAATTGTTTCAAAAGGTACTGGGGTTTTTCAAAAGGTACCTACTGAATTTTTTTAAAAGGTACCTACTGTGTTTTTTCAAAAGGTACTGAATTTTTTCAAAAGGTACTGGGTTTTTTCAAAATGTACTGTATTCAGTACTATTGTACTGAAGTCAACGACCATCCCGAGGCATCGTTGGCGAGTGCCAACAGAATTAACCAACTCCAACTAAAATGCCAGAAATAACCGCTAGGTCGCGTTTTCGAGCCTCA
>NW_007496123.1:0-271 GCF_000475195.1 Diaphorina citri
AAATTATGGATTAAATTTTCATTTTCTTTATGTGATCTATACATTTAAGTTAAACCTATTGCAAAAAGGAAAAAAAAAATAGTTAATCATTAATCAATTTTACCATTAATTTAATAAAAACGTAAATAAATAATAATTAAGAAAATATTAAATCAAATGAAGTCAATTTGTTATTTTAATTCATGGATTATTTAATTAACCCTTTGTGTCACAGTGGTTCCGGTAGGAAACCACCACCTTAGTGATTTTTTAAATTAAATTTATAAAAGTT
>NW_007496124.1:0-271 GCF_000475195.1 Diaphorina citri
TATTGTTCTCTTATTAGATCTTCTCTAGAATACTGTTCTACAGTTTGGTCTCCTAGATACGGGGTTTATATAGATCTAATTGAGAGTGTGCAGAAGAAATTCTTGAGGATGTTGGCCTACAAAGAATATGGTAATTCTTCTTTTATTAATTACGAGGAACTCATGAAAAAATTCAATTTACAGCCTTTGGAGATTAGAAGAGATGTCACCGACGTTATCTTCGTGTTGAAACTTTTAAATGAAAAAATAAATTGTCCGGAGCTTCTATCTC
>NW_007496125.1:0-271 GCF_000475195.1 Diaphorina citri
TCCGTTCAGGAATGATTTTTTTCCCCAAGAGGTTTGATAAAGGGAACTATATTTACCTATTAGGCCTTACTGTCCCGAAAGCAAGCCAGCTGTTTCGAGAACGAACCTTATACCTTTTTATTACTATTGTAGTAATAAAGGAAGAACGGACTAAAAAGTAGGTGCCTATAAGTAAGTACATACTTAGTTAGATAATATTATACCTATGTAGAAATAGTATGGTATGTATTTTCTTATCCACCTCTACTAAGAGCATTATTTATTTTCTTAC
>NW_007496126.1:0-271 GCF_000475195.1 Diaphorina citri
TATGTAGTGATGATGATAATAAATGAATGATGATGTTCATTTTGACAATGAGAATGATGCTGAGATAATGATAATGTTGATTTTGGTAATAATAAAGATGACGATAATGCTGGTCTTAATATTAATCATAATAATGCTTTTGATAATGATAATAATCATGATGCTTTTGATAATGATGATGATTTGATGATCGTGACTGTTTTTCGTAATTAATTTGATCATCCGAGAGCAACGACGTAACGCTTTTGCCTGTTCAGGTGGAAATCTTGAG
>NW_007496127.1:0-271 GCF_000475195.1 Diaphorina citri
TACATAGGTACTGATTTTCTCTAATCACGATCGAATAAACTACGGGCTAAAAAATTCCCGGAGGGACGGGCCCAGCTTTATGAATGAATTTATGAATGAATTTATGTGGATTTATCAAGGTGATTTGTTTATACATATTTCCTGGTGTGATATTTTATTAGTGTGTTTAATTTAATAATATTCTTATTTGTGTATTCGCTCCGGAATCCCGCTAGTTCATCCCGAGGCATGGCCAAACTTGTGGAAAAGGCATGGCCGAACTTGTAGTTAT
>NW_007496128.1:0-271 GCF_000475195.1 Diaphorina citri
ACTGTCTCCCTTTTCCTCCCTCTCTGGGGCACCCCAATGGGAAGCAAAAACAAAGTGAAAACAATATAGAACAGAAAAATATTTCCCCTTCCCTTGTTAACATCGAGTGACAAATTGGCTCAAGCCCCCCTCTCCTACCTTCCCCCCGGTAAGGAGAAACTTTTTTTCATCAAAAAGGGAAGAAAGAAGGGAAGAAATCAAAGTAAGACTGAGAAGGAGGTAAGACAAAAAGGATGGGTGGTAAGTTGGGGGAAAACGTACTTAATATTTT
>NW_007496129.1:0-271 GCF_000475195.1 Diaphorina citri
TACTTGTTTCCGTATTTCACTGTGTGTAGACAGTGTACCCTGGTATGAGGTAAATATAACTTGAATTTCACAACACGAGCTGAGAATATGAAAGCAAGTGTCTACCGAGTGCAATATCCTTGGTTCGAATCAAGTTTGGAGCCCTTTTATTTTTATTGATTTTTTACATATTATTTTTATTTTTTGAAAGCAAAACCGGTTTGAATTTGTCTACCTAGTGCAATGTCTTTGGTTCGAATCAAGTTTGGAGCCCTTTTATTTTTATTGATTT
>NW_007496130.1:0-271 GCF_000475195.1 Diaphorina citri
CTGAGGAACGGCATGAATGGAGATAGGAGACGCAGACCAACGTCCAGAACCGTCACTAGAGTGCGCGCTGCGTTCGCTCTCTCTATCAGACTACCGTCTGACATCACTGGCTTGATACATTCCTGTAAATCACATGTTATACGTTAAATAAATACATTCCTTTGAATCAAATGTATGGGGGTCCAGCTAGTAGACTATACTCGTCACTAGAGTGCGCGCTGCGTTCGCTTTCTCTATTAGACTCCCGTCCGCCATCACTGGCTTGATACAT
>NW_007496131.1:0-271 GCF_000475195.1 Diaphorina citri
GAACCAGATCTGTTTGAGTTCTATTTCGCTTCGCAGAATGTAACAAAAAATAAGTGATAGGGTACCCCAAGTTTATGAAACTTAAGGTGGAAGGATTTTATCATTGAGTTACTTCCTATTATTAAATTTAGGTTGTTGGAATTCCACTTATAGTAAAGTGTCGAGCTTCCTGTCATACATGGAGTTCAATATTAGAGTGCCGGCACCCAGTCCCTCGGTTAGGCTTCCCCTAGTTTTTCTCTCCGTTCATTCTAGTATAAAGGAATTGTAA
>NW_007496132.1:0-271 GCF_000475195.1 Diaphorina citri
AGGTCTTCAATGTTTGTTGCTTGTAGGTAGCCTGGTAAGTTCGGTAAGTGCTGGTGAGGCAAGCAATCTTCACGTCTTTCTGAGAATGTTAAGGTTTATCTTCTCATCTCCATACATTTTACTGATATCTGTTTTGTTTGTTCTGATCTGAACTTGTTTGTTCTGTTGTTGCTGCTGCTGATATCTGAATTTGTTACCTGGCCGTGGTTATGAACAGGGCCATCGTAGGACATCGTCGGACTTTTTGCGTGTAAAGTTGGCGGGAAATTCG
>NW_007496133.1:0-271 GCF_000475195.1 Diaphorina citri
CACAAAGACATGTTAACGAGCTGGTTGGAATTCTCTTGGACTTCATGTCCCTAACTCCCCATTGGACGTTGCATCATCTAAAGTTCTAATTCTTGAAATCTCTCCAATCTCTGACTATATTTGACGATGTTTGCTCTAGAACTCTATCCTCTTATTTACTATCAGGATTCAGTTAAAAGAAGTAGTTCAAGCAAAGTATTGTTTGTTGTGTTTAACGAAGGCAAACATTTACCAACGCATAGTATACCAGTTATACTAGGATTACTTGGAA
>NW_007496134.1:0-271 GCF_000475195.1 Diaphorina citri
CTTCATTCGAATGATTGTTGAATTTGATGGAATTTGATTGTTTGGTTCATCATTTTCTGATAAGAAACATGAAATAATATTGAGAGAATTAAACCAGAGTAATCACATCAAAATCTCATATCCATCCTTCCAAAAGTACATTGAAGATCACTGATATTACATTTGGAAGAATTCAAGTTATTCATATAAAATGATCTTGATGTTAGGGGTCATCTAGAAGAATTTATTATATTCAACGAGACAAAACTAATTTTCCTCCTCATGAAGCAGA
>NW_007496135.1:0-271 GCF_000475195.1 Diaphorina citri
TTCTTATTGTTTTCATTATTATTACTGAATAAATTTTCTACCTTATTAAAATATTTATGATACAAAAACAATTCATTTTAGAGACCAACTGTATGGGCTCAAACAACTGAAAACAATGTGTATTATGTGTTCCCCTGGAAGAGTAAAACAACAAAGGAAGAGGGAGAAGAAGAAGAAGAAGAAGAAGAAGAAAAAGAAGAAGAAGGAATCAACGAAAATAAGAAAATTAAAATTAAACCAAAAAGAACAAAATTAATCAAAAATAATAATA
>NW_007496136.1:0-271 GCF_000475195.1 Diaphorina citri
TTGTTATATCGGCTACGTAGCCTCATAACCTTTTTTACCCAAACTTGAATCTTCAAACCTCTTCTACGTCAAAAACTCACTAACTCAAATTTCATATACGCATTCCCAACACCAAGTTCCCCTGCTCAAAATCACTAACCCAAATTTTAGGTACGCATTCCTAACACCAATATCCTCTGAGATAATCACTAACCCAAATTTCAGGTACGCATTCCTAACACCAAGTTCCCCTGGGAAAAAAATCACTAACTCAAATTTCAGATACGCATTC
>NW_007496137.1:0-271 GCF_000475195.1 Diaphorina citri
TCATACATGAAAACTGAAACATTTGACATCTCCACTAAATATGTGAAAACCAAAAGCTCATTTGGCACCACTTATCAATCTGACCATATGATAAACTATAATATTTGACGTTTCCACTACGAAATACATGTCAAACTAGTATATATGTATAGTGGATGAACGGTCAATGCACTCATAAAGGTACCTAACTACCTAAGTGTCAGCAGTTATCGTTACAAATTCTTCAGACCAATAAAGATCATTATGGTCTATGAACCTAAACAGAGTCATT
>NW_007496138.1:0-271 GCF_000475195.1 Diaphorina citri
CTGGCCTTAAGTAAGATTCCTTGTCGCATCTGTATGCTCGCTGTAAAGCTGTGTCCACACATAGACGAACGGCCGTCGACTGAACCATCCACACTGCCTCGACAACATAGAATCAAATCGTTGATCGATGGCTGGTCGACCATGTGTGGACACAGCTCAAGATTCCATCCTTACTTTTTCGTCAAAACTCAAAAACCGCATTGGAATGTATTGTGATTAGTGATTATGATTACTAAATAGGTATCAATTAAAATTTTAAAATAGGGGCGGT
>NW_007496139.1:0-271 GCF_000475195.1 Diaphorina citri
CACGCTACCCTCCAAGCCAAGTCCCACATTTCAAGAGGGTCCACGCCCTTGTTTCCCCCTAGGTCTTTCAGGTTTTTACTAAATTTTACTAAATGGAGAACAAGGAGTTTCTATAGGTAAAACTATGTCAGGTCTTACTATTATACGAAAATTGTTTGTGGTTACAAAATGATTTTCTTTTGTAATAAATATAAATGTTTTGATAAAGAACATTATTGCAGAACAGAATGTACAATGTACCTAATAAATTTAATATTTGAATGTTTTGATA
>NW_007496140.1:0-271 GCF_000475195.1 Diaphorina citri
GGCAAACCTCAGAGACAGCAACAACCAGTCGCTGAAGAAGAAGAGGAATAGAGAAATAAATTCAATGTGATATAATAGGGATCGTGTTTGAAAACATTTGTTGAGAACTGCCGTATTTTTGGAACCAAAATGAAGTATTGTACTCGTAATTAGGTACCTATGTATGTTTTCAAATGTAAAATCCTCTGTATCTATGTATGCCAGCATTCTACCTACATTCCCAAAAAGTATGTGAAAAATAGAAGTACATATACCTACCTATGTTCCTTTT
>NW_007496141.1:0-271 GCF_000475195.1 Diaphorina citri
ATCATCTTCTTCAATGTCATCTTGTTCTGTCTCTTTTAAGTTTTCCTCTTCATTTTCTTCCTCTTCTTCGTTATCGTCTTCATCTTCATCATCACTATCTTCATCTTCTTTGTAATCATATCCTTTCTGCCTGCTTTTCTTGTTTTCCTCTGTTCTTCGATTGGTATCGAGATCTTTTTGGTCCTTATATGCGTCATCATTAGCATAGTCTCGGTCTATTTCATTACCTACTAGTTTGTTTTCACGTCGTTTCGGTTCATCTCTTTCAACA
>NW_007496142.1:0-271 GCF_000475195.1 Diaphorina citri
TTTCTTATTCAAGTTCTTCTTCTTCTGATTCTGATTCTACCTCTACTTCTTCTTCTTTTTCGTCTTATTCTTCTTTTTCTTCTTCTTATTCTTGATTTTCTTCGTCGCCTTCGTCTTCTTTTTCTCCTTGTTGTTTTTCTTGTTCTTATTCTCGTTCTTGTTGTTGTTGTTCTTCTTCTTCTTCTCTTCAACAGGATTTTCTGTGAAAACATCTTTGGTTTTTATTTAGTATCGTGCCAACACGGTTTTTTTCTCCCCTTCGGGTTCTTCT
>NW_007496143.1:0-271 GCF_000475195.1 Diaphorina citri
TACAGACAAACTGTCCTGTTAAAACTCAGAACTCTTTTCGTTGGATAAGATAGTATGAGAATAAAGAGAATGGTCCGCCTGTCAGTTCTATCTGATAATGAGTGGCTGGCCTAAGCCTGTAAAAGCTGTGTAAGTCAACGATTATTTCCACCTGGTAAGCACAGCCCTAAGCGTACCTCTACCTTTATACCTAACAGGTAATATCCTCCCCCCTAAAATTAGAGAGGATACCTACCTATTACCTTTATAATACCCCTCCAAAACTAGAGCG
>NW_007496144.1:0-271 GCF_000475195.1 Diaphorina citri
TACTTTCTATTACCCTTACGTATAGGGAACCTATACAAGGTAATGAGAAAGTATTGCAATCGGTCCAAATTTTTTTCTATGTTCTTCTCTTCTCAGGGAGTAAACATATTGTTCACAAATTAATGACTTTAATGAGTTACAAATATAGGTCGACCAGCTTTGGATAAATCCTTCTATGGGAACAGACAGACACACAGACACCAAAGCGAATACAATAGTCCGTCCACTTACTATCGTAATAATAAAGGAAGGACGGGCTAAAAATTGTTGT
>NW_007496145.1:0-271 GCF_000475195.1 Diaphorina citri
CGAGCATTCTGAAAGAAATGAAAATACCTACAATTTGAATTATAATGGTTCGAGCTACCCTGGTAGCCCGGACTTTTCCTAACTTTGTGTGATGATTATTTTTATTTATCTATGTAACCAACCCGTTACATTATACCTATATCAACATGATTATACCCGATATACAATAAAATATCAACCATTTATGGTTAATAGTCCTATTATTAACAATTCACTCTTGGATAATATAATCCAATGGAATATAAACGGGTACAAAAATAATATGGATGAA
>NW_007496146.1:0-271 GCF_000475195.1 Diaphorina citri
TGAAGAGGGAGGCAGACCCGAGTCGAGAAGTTTGTGATATTGATGTGAAGATAGCTGATTTAGGTGAGTCCATCTTTAATTTCTTTGTAGCGTTTGTACATATCAGAATGTCATATGTCACTAGGATTAACAAAATCTGCTTCAAATGTGTTCAATGAAGTACTCAGCCATCTTATTTAGCTTGGAGCGGGGCGCGCCAGCCTTGTTAGCGTCTTTTTTCCTAGCGAAAACAGAGAAGGTGCGTTCTAGGAACGGCTGGTTTTCTCTTAAC
>NW_007496147.1:0-271 GCF_000475195.1 Diaphorina citri
ACTGAGGTTGGTTAAATTTGAATAACTTTAATATCCTATACTGACACCTACTCTGTTTTGGTTTGTACATAATAGTACTACCTGTATTTGTGCAAGTACCAAGTATACCTACTTCACATGGCCGCAATGTGTAGATAGATTACCAACATGTTTATTATGATCCTAATTATTATGTATTGATACATGGCATAGGTACTGAGATTGATATATCGTACATAACTATCTTTAGCTCTGTTCCGTGTTTGAGATTTCCACTCGCATGTCAACAAAC
>NW_007496148.1:0-271 GCF_000475195.1 Diaphorina citri
GATAGAAAACTTGCATAGGTAAAACTCAGTACCTACCTACCCACAATTCTTTTTATTTAAGAGTTAGTAGTTATTACAATACAATATATTATAATTATTGTTGTACCTTTTCACACCATAAGATAAAGTTAGCTACCATTTTACCATGTATAGATATCTATTTTTACCAATATTGTATTGTTCCCTATTAGATTTTAGAATTATTAGAGTCACTTTTGTTAATTAGAGAAAATAAATTTACCACACTAAAAAAAAAAAAAAAAAATTTTAT
>NW_007496149.1:0-271 GCF_000475195.1 Diaphorina citri
TAGAGTGAAATATTCTTAACTCAGTCACAGGAAAATGGTCTTAAAGTTTGTGGCAAGACTTTTGAAACCCCCTGTACATGGATTTTATATCAAAGCAAAGCACTTGAAGTATTTCGACCTTCGATCTATTTCCAATCCGCCTCTATTTATATTTTGAAGCCGCTCAAATGAGGGCCCTCCTTAGATTTGTACGCAAAATCTAAAATACACCTCAGCCTAGTAAATCATGAGTGGTGCGTAATAATAAATTTATTATTGCTGCTCATTATTT
>NW_007496150.1:0-271 GCF_000475195.1 Diaphorina citri
AAGCTGACATTTTCTTCCTCCTTCTTCTTATTCTTGTTATTAGCTTCTTCTATGAGACATATTAGTGCTGAGACATAAACTTGTAGGGACTTTCTCTGTGAAAACACAGAGATTCCTTGGAAAATTTCTCTACGAAAAGACGAAAGCTAGAGATATTCTTCTCAACAGTAAAATTGACAACTTTCATGAACATTCTCACCTCTTAAACGCGGCTCGGTCTGGAGAATCCACATAGTACACTTCGTGGTGTATAGGATTCCCCTTCTTCATC
>NW_007496151.1:0-271 GCF_000475195.1 Diaphorina citri
TACATGTTTCCCATGTCATGCATTACAATATGAGCATTATTATTCGTGCATAAATTATGCACAGGGAAAACAAGTCCACGTAATATGACATGGACATACGTATACAGCAATATAACATAGGACATAGGTAGAACGTGTTATTACATGGGTACAACGCAGCGTACGTAAGTACTCGTATATTCCCCTTCTTCTATTCCTAATCTTTCTCTGAATCTCTCCTCTTTCTCCCAAACTCCTTCGCTTTTCTCTCTCCTTTGGATTCTTTCCCCCA
>NW_007496152.1:0-271 GCF_000475195.1 Diaphorina citri
AAAAAAAAAAAAAAAAAAAAAAAAATCAGCCGTTATAAGTTAGTTAAGTAAAAGATTGATCTTACCACAGGGAGTTTTCAGTTAATCCAGAGTTCAAGAAAAACAGTCTGTGTAAATCATATGGGTGACATCAAAGAAAACAATTGACACTGTGTTAACTCTCAGTGGTATGATCGGCCATAAAAAGACATTTTTTTTGTTTCCAATTTCACGCCATTACCATTACCTATACAGTATACTAGTTCAAAGCTTTACATACCTGCATATAAGC
>NW_007496153.1:0-271 GCF_000475195.1 Diaphorina citri
AAAAAAAAAAAAAAAAACATGGTGTGGCGACAGATTAAGTAAAAAATAAATAATAAATTAATTGATCAATTCTCCGTCAGATAAAATAATTTATTGAATATTTGATTTATTTATCATTATATTTTGTTGAATTTCCTTTCTTTCCCTGTGTTGCTTGAGAAAATAACATTGATTTTTTTTCTAGACTGCGCCACACATTCAAGTCACGAAAATTAGATACCCAAGCACATTAAAGGGTTAATTTTATTTTTAATTGCCTACTTTCTATTTT
>NW_007496154.1:0-271 GCF_000475195.1 Diaphorina citri
CTACCACATTTTATTTATTTATTTATTTATTAGGTAATAAAATAAGAGAAAGAAAGTAAAAAGACTGACTTTGCTGAAGTATAGGTACCGATACAACTATTGTGACTGGAGCTGACCCGGGCCTTAGTCAATTAAGAATCAGTCATGGCTACAAAATTTCAAACACCAACTACTGAAAATGAAAAGTCACTGAAGATTATGCTGATTTACTCAAAATAAATAATCAGATACCTACACACAAATAACTCAAATTTATCCTTTGTCACCCAAC
>NW_007496155.1:0-271 GCF_000475195.1 Diaphorina citri
TAAGATTTAAATTCCAACTGGTCCGCCCTTAGACAAGTCGTCATGCCAGATGGTACCTTAGGTCTGTTCCGTTAGGGTAATAAAATCAGATCTTATTATCAAACTTTGAAAATAATTACGAAGTAAGAACAACTCTAATTTATATTGAGCATAGTAAAATACATTTTTATTTGTTCAGATATATAAATACATGATGACCTGTGATTAATTTATTGATATAGGTAGCATATTAATTTAATATAGTAAATTCTAATGGTAGTAGATACGTTAG
>NW_007496156.1:0-271 GCF_000475195.1 Diaphorina citri
CACCAAAGTATCCTTATTCGTGTACGTTCTACAAAACGGAGGCAGACTATAATCCAGCGCTCGCATTATAGACCGAACCGTCTCATCTTCCTGGCAATCCACAGTAGAACAATATCGGTAAATTAGACTACCCAGTGGTAGTAGAGCTGCAACTCTGACGCCATCACTTTTGGATAATTCCTGAAGAAAAACGAGGAAAATTACAGGATTATAGCTAGGATATTAGACTTTGAACTGCCAGAGTATTTAGACTACCATCAATATAAATGAC
>NW_007496157.1:0-271 GCF_000475195.1 Diaphorina citri
GAACCAGACCAAGGCATGGAATTTAGGTATTAATAATTTGAGACCTGTCTAATGTCTGAGCCATCCAGTATCAGCGTTCAAACTGTATTATTAGATCATAGAGGAGTTTAGTGCTGTGGAGAACATCCTGTTTTACTATAAATAGTAGTGTGAGCCAAACCAAAACTCCCTCGCGTGAGATTATGAATGAAGTTGCTATTTCGAGTCATAGTATGACTAAGACCTACACGAAGAACGGAACTGGTGACGTGCATCGTCCACGTAGACTGGA
>NW_007496158.1:0-271 GCF_000475195.1 Diaphorina citri
TGTGAACTTACTTAACAATCTCTGGGTTTACATGATCTGATTTTCTCCTGCCTCGGACATTGTGTGGACTATGAACAAGAATAAACTCAACTTTGCTGTTAGAAGCTTTGGATCCATTCATTTCTTCCATTGACATATTCTTGTTATTTTACACAATTTGGAGTTGAATTGAAATCATGATCTGGAAGTAGACAGCAAGTATTCAATACCATTCCTGATTATTCTCAATTACTTTAAGACAATCTAACTGGGTAAACTCTGGCTCTGGTAA
>NW_007496159.1:0-271 GCF_000475195.1 Diaphorina citri
TAGATTTTAAGAAGATGATTTGATTGGTAGGTATTTACTTTCGTCAAAAATTTAAAGTACCTATCTATTAAAAAAATCTGGTGTGAATATCACACGACTTTCCTTATCCTATTGAATGATGCTTATTTTAATGTTCTTTTACCCTAACTTTTACAATATCTCTAACCGTTTTATCGCTATAGCTGAAAACCAGCAAAATCGGTCGAAATCTGTCCAAAAGCAGTCAAAATACCGCCAAGCGCAGCAACCATCTCAACCAAACGTTTTGTGT
>NW_007496160.1:0-271 GCF_000475195.1 Diaphorina citri
TTCGTAGCGATTAAACGACTGCTACATTGGACGCTTGTGGTCTGTGTCGTAGCATGCCCATCCCGTAGAATGCCTCTCATCATCAGATGGGCGAGAAGAGACACAATACTTCCCATTTAGGTGCTTTAGGGCACTGGGAATTAAAAGTCTCCAAGGCCCCACTGGGGTAGCTATAGGTATAATAGAGTCATATTTAGCGCCCCACGATTTTTCCATCCCTGGGTGGTTTCCAAAGAAAATCTTCTCTACGTTAGGTACCTACCTCTACATA
>NW_007496161.1:0-271 GCF_000475195.1 Diaphorina citri
TGGATACTTACTTAGGTGTGGGCAGAAATAGAAACTTACTGATTCTAGAAGGGTCCAGTTTAGATTCAGAAATAATGGTGTTGACTTGTTCACTGTAATATTTACATTCCTTGACAACAGTACTGTCATGTGTTGTGAATAAATCCTGACACATGTGTAGCCGAACTCGGTTCTCCCTGGGAAATTTAAAACAAATTGAAAATAGAGAAACTGACCATTATTCAGGTTTGGATCCAAAGATTAGAAAGAGAAATTACCTAAAGACCATATC
>NW_007496162.1:0-271 GCF_000475195.1 Diaphorina citri
TGAAATATGAAAATTAATTGTAAAGGTGGCACTTAATAATGCCTTGATATCCACAAAAGTTGTTGAAAGACTCTGCTGTATCACAAATCAATTCAACACAAAAGTTGTGAAAAGACTCTGCTGTAACACAAATCAATTCAACACGGACTTTACAAAATTCTAGAAGAAAGGTGAAATATCAAAAAACTTGCGTCTCACTTGATAAGCATTATGATTCTTGAGTCCCATGAGGAGGTAAGGTTTATCACTCACCTGATGAGCATTATGATAC
>NW_007496163.1:0-271 GCF_000475195.1 Diaphorina citri
CCCCCCCCCCCCCCCCCCCCCCCTCCTTTCTTCAGTCCATGTTCTTCGCTTTCCCCTCTAATCTCTTACTATTTCTTTCTTTCTGTCTCTGTTTCTACCCACTTTACTTGCGTTCTTATTTTTCTAGTATACCCACTGTGTGATAGGTTTTGTCAATTTTAATATGGCAAACACTGTTTTGCAGTGGAACTGCAACGGCTTGACTGCACATTTCCATGAACTTAAATGTTTGATCAGAAAATTTTCGCCCCTCATCATCTGCATTCAAGAG
>NW_007496164.1:0-271 GCF_000475195.1 Diaphorina citri
TTCTACTCATTTTCTTTAAAAAAATCTCCCAAGTCGCAAGTCGCGAAAAATAAAAAAAAAAGCATGGGAGGTTTTTTCGACAAAAACCTTCGTTCCGGCAACAGCGCAAATTTAAATCAAAAACAAAAATATGTAAAATGGCGTCATTTTTAAATTCCATTGCTATGGGAGTTGCTTCTCTTTCTCTTGTTCTTTGTAGGGATGTAAATGAGTTGCAAATATATCGATAAATCGATATATCGATATATCGGCCCCTCAAATATATCGATAT
>NW_007496165.1:0-271 GCF_000475195.1 Diaphorina citri
CGGCCAAAACTGGGGAACTCCCCCCTTTTCCCTCTCCCTTTCTTTTCTCTCCCATCCACTCTCCCCTCCCTAATTCACTCCGACAGAAATTGGGAACTTTCCCCCCTTACCGTCCTCTTTGTCTCTCTCTACCTCTTCTCCCTCTTCTCTCCTCTCCCGAATTCACTCCGGCCAAAACTGGAGAACTCCCCCCCCCTTGATCTCCCTTTTCACCCACCCATCCACTCTCCTCTCCCAAATTCACTCCGGCCAAAACCGGAGACCATTCTCC
>NW_007496166.1:0-271 GCF_000475195.1 Diaphorina citri
AGTTAGCCTACCTCGGCGGTGTAGTGGTCAAGACACTCGCCTGAACAGAAGAGTGCGAGGTAAACTCAGCCAAGCTAAAATACCTAATCGAGCTGAAAAAAGTATTGTTGTGAAATGTAGGTAAATTGATAAAATTACCTAGAGATATACCTAGCAAGTACCTATATGTAGGTAGTTACTGAGATCACAGGTAGGTATTGCCTAAGTGCTCAAGTCTAGAGGTTAATGAACTTTTTGACTAATACCTAGGACAGGTTAATGTGATTGCTGA
>NW_007496167.1:0-271 GCF_000475195.1 Diaphorina citri
ATCAAGCGGTACTAGCAGAATCAGTATACCTAATAGAGTTACAGAATATGGTAGAAAAGATCAACGAAGCTGGAAAAAGATTTGGAATAAAGATAAATGTGGGAAAGACAAAAGTGATGAAAATTGGAAAAGAAGAAGAAAGAATGAATGTCGTACTAGAAGGAAAAATGCTGGAACAAGTTGAACAGTTCACGTACTTGGGAGGAATGATTTACACCAATGGAAGCTGCACTCAAGAAATAAGAAGCAGGATAAGCATGGGGAAGACAGC
>NW_007496168.1:0-271 GCF_000475195.1 Diaphorina citri
TTATGTGGCGTATGGTAAAGGTGGGCCAATAAATGGTACGTTTTTTAGGTGGGCGAATAAATGGTACACTTACCCTATCTACTTTCTTTCCTACAGGAAAGAAATAAGAACCTAAAATACCTAAATGTTTCCTCACCTAAATGTTATGAGTGCCTGCAATTCGTGTGATTAGGCAATGTGCCGTACTTTATCAGTAGGTTACGAAGACTTTTTCATTTAACTGACTAAGGCTGGGGCGCTGGGGGACACAAAGCGAATTTAAACTCCGTTT
>NW_007496169.1:0-271 GCF_000475195.1 Diaphorina citri
TTTAATCAAAATAAGAAAGATTGGGACTGACGAAGACGAAGGAGGAGGAGGAGGAAGAAAAGAAGAATAAAAAGAAGAAGGAAGAGGAGGAGAAGGAGTAGGAGGAGGAGGAGGAGGAGAAGAAGAAGAACACAAATGAGAAAATTTGAGGGAAAAAGGTGAAAGAGAAAAAAGTGAAATTAAAAATAAGCAGAAGAAATATGAAGAAGATCAAAACAAAATAAAGACGTGATGAAGAAAACAGAAGGAGAAAGATAGATGGATAGGTAGA
>NW_007496170.1:0-271 GCF_000475195.1 Diaphorina citri
CTTATCACTGGTGGATAGAGTTTTGTCCTTTGTCTTGTCGTCGGAAGACATGGTAGTTCTTCTGAGTGGTGAAAATATGAGGAAAACTCCAGAAAATTTGAGAAAATTACAAATTTTGAGCAAAATCTGCAAAATGATAATCAACTTCAAAAAAAAAGTAAACAAAACTTGACAAAACGAGAGGCGGGAAATTTCAAAAATATGTGCAAAAAGGCGTGTTTACATGATCGAGCTAACTTTCAAGTATATTATTGGAAATCGTTAAAAATAG
>NW_007496171.1:0-271 GCF_000475195.1 Diaphorina citri
AAAAAAAAAAAAAAAAAAAAAAAATGTAAATGTAAATGAAGTACTTACAAATCTGTCGAAACATCTCAATCAAAATGAGCATGACCAGAAGAAAGAAACAAAATCCTTAGCCAATCACTCGGTTGATAATGTTGATGAGCTTATGTATTTTGTACATTAGATTAGATAACCAATTAACCATATGTATCTGTAATTATGTACATGAACCTTATGTACCGAGCTCTTATGTACATGAACCTTATGTACCGAGCTCTTATGTACATGAACCTTA
>NW_007496172.1:0-271 GCF_000475195.1 Diaphorina citri
ACCGATTGAATTTCATAAAAGTAAGTCAAACTGGCAGGTCGATCCCCATTAATTTCCCTATAGTAGGAAAAAGAAATGTTACTGTCACAGGTCGTTGTCACTATTTACAATTTTTTCATTCATTATTATGAATATGAATTCACCGTCTGCAATTCAGCGTTTTTCAAATATATTTGACAGACATTTATATTGAGTATGTAGGTACGAGTATTCACAAAATTATACACCATATTTATGTTGCAGACATTGGGAAACAACGTGCTTCTTTATA
>NW_007496173.1:0-271 GCF_000475195.1 Diaphorina citri
TATTTCACAGAAAAGTAAAAAAAAAAAAAAATAGAATTATGAATTGAGACTGTAGGTACTTAATTTTCCCATGTATGTGGCAGTGCAATGATTTGTTTTAAGTAGATAAATTTCGAGCACTTAAGTAAGTAAGATATAAATTTATTAACGGGAGAAAAACGATTTCAATAAATCAGACAATCTGATTGGACCTAAGCGGGGTCTGGAGCCAAAGTTATGACGCTCTTTATTTTGCTTTTTTTACCTACATTTTTCCCATTTCATATTTGTT
>NW_007496174.1:0-271 GCF_000475195.1 Diaphorina citri
AAGAAAGAGGAAAATAGAAAAAGAGAGACAGACACTACAGACCGAGAGAGAAAGAGATAGCTGGAACTAGAACGAGGTGAAATTCGTGTTGATTTCAAAGTTTCAGCAAAAAGGAAAAGGAGAGGTGGACACAAAAAAAAAAACTATTGGTGAGAAAGAGAAAGAAATAATAAAAGAGTAAGAGGGGAGAGAGAGAGGGAGGTCTGGCTAGGGGACGTTAAACAGAGAGGACTAGCGTCTGGCTGTGGGACTATAAACAGGGAGGAGAACA
>NW_007496175.1:0-271 GCF_000475195.1 Diaphorina citri
AAAAAATCAATTAAAAAAAAAAATAATAATAAATAAATAAATAAAAATAAAAAAAATGCCCATGGAATAATTAGGATATTGCTTTGTAAATCATACGAAAATAGCTACTTACTAGTCTCATAAAATCCTGATGAAGTGATATAACCATCATAGCAATGTGGAAGATTTACATCTAAATTAATAGCTGAAGAAGTCATTCATAAAGTAAGAAAATAAACCAACTCACAAAGAGTGTCTTGTAAAATCAAAACACGACTTTGCTGAACAATAT
>NW_007496176.1:0-271 GCF_000475195.1 Diaphorina citri
GAGACAAAGAAGTAAGTGTACTTACACAAAACACTGCAGATTAACTTGCGTGAAATCCGCCACATTTCGTGGCAAACTGCATGTATTGTTCTCTGTATTTTCTAATTAGCTGCCTCTGCCTGGAACTAGCACTACCTGCTACTAGAGTCCCAGTTGCGGTCAGAGTAGTGCGCAATCCTTTATTATTGCCAAGTGACATTTCAATATTGCAGCAACATCCTGCCGCACAATATCTACATAACTAACACCTAGAAAATAAAAGTCTATGCAA
>NW_007496177.1:0-271 GCF_000475195.1 Diaphorina citri
TTAACCACTAAAATATTTCCTTCCTTTTTCAGGATCTTCTGAACAAGCTAGAGCATGAGAAGAATCGCCTAGGAGCTGCTATTCAAGCAGGTGAAGCTGCCACGGCATGTATTTCCCGGCCTAGTAGTCCATTGGAGTCAGCACACCCCCCTGTACCCGATCGAGAGATAGCTATCCGACTCAGACTAGAAGATCAGATTGAACAGGTGAGACTAGCAGATTAGAATCCAAACAGTGTCATTTTAGGGGTTGGATGAAATACATTGGAGGT
>NW_007496178.1:0-271 GCF_000475195.1 Diaphorina citri
ATAGCTTCCCAACTACCCAGATAATAATGATAATGACTTAATGACAGGGCAGAGATATTTGTAAGAGTATGTGTACGTATATACACCCTTCTTCAACTATCACCCTTCTTCAACTAAAAACTTAACATTTTGGTTTTGATTCTTTGTTTCAGAACTATGATGACGTCACAATTATGCGGCTTATGACTGGCAAATAAATGATGGCGATCCTGAGTTCCTGCTGCTGTTACAAGTCCCTTCGGAAAGGCAGCTACGCCAGCGGCATTTATAC
>NW_007496179.1:0-271 GCF_000475195.1 Diaphorina citri
TTAAGATTTCAAAGCTAACCCCTCTGGGGCCGTCCCTATCATGTAAAATAAATGAAACCCAGCAGAAAATTCTTCCCCCTGAGACACGTGTTTCAGCGTTTTTCGAAATCCAAATTCATTCTCGAGATATTTCGAGTGACTCTTTTTTTCTGAAACACTCTGTACAAGACCTTGTTTGGACTGCGCGGAAGTAAAGGGACTTTTCTGTCCTGTGCTGGCATTATAAACAGGGTATTCTATTCTATTATTATTTTATTATTATTATTACTAT
>NW_007496180.1:0-271 GCF_000475195.1 Diaphorina citri
CTGTTAAGTCTGACGTGTCACACCCACACACATGTGTATACCTGGAATAACTTTTATACATGTACCTATCTACTTTATCTAATATCTTTTTACTTCCGTTATCCTTTAGCAGGGATTTCCAACTTCCATGTGTATACGGGCCACATGCTACATTGGCAGATATACAGTCGAACCTGTCTAAGTGGGAAATCTGGATAACTGGGAAAAATTTGCCGGTCCTTTGGGTTCCCACTTAGACAGATTCGACTGTACTTCACGGGCCACATACACA
>NW_007496181.1:0-271 GCF_000475195.1 Diaphorina citri
GTTTGGTTGTGATGGTTGCTGCGCTTGGCGGTATTTTGACCGCTTTTGGACAAATTTCGACCGTTTTTTGGCGGTTTTATAGTGACGATGTATATTTGAGATGATGCTTATTTGAGTGTTCTTTTACCCTAACTTTTACAATATCTCTAAGACACAGCATATCGTGTCGCGTGATTCCGGGGACCGGCAGCTGGATGTAGAGTTTTACTCTCTCTGTTTGCACTGTCAGAGTGAGATCAATGTGAGAGGATGTTCCATTGAGGCCATGATG
>NW_007496182.1:0-271 GCF_000475195.1 Diaphorina citri
AGTAAAGTAATTGGTGGCACATCTGATGCTTTTAACTTGTTCTGATGGAGGCTATAGTGTCTACATTAAGAGAGGGGTATCTTCCTCTGTCAAATAATTATCGTAGGAGAAATAAAGTTGTTTTGTATTTAGGTTAGTCTGATACTTGTAGTTTTATGAATTTTTCTTCAATATAAACCGTTTAAATATTGGTTCGGTACATGGTTTTTATTTCTTAATCCTCAGACAGTACGAAACTACTAGAATAAAAGAAATGTTATCTATGTTTTGG
>NW_007496183.1:0-271 GCF_000475195.1 Diaphorina citri
TTCTTGTCTAAAATGAACTTCCAAAGTCCCCTTAAAAACTATAAATTTAATGTATCAGTACTAGGAAGAAGGAAGAAGGTAATCACTAGATGAGGTTAATTGTTGCCTGAGGCATTTCTACTACCCGAACTTTAGCCCTTCATTATGATGTGGTCGAGTTTTCACAATTTTATAAATTTCTTGTCCCGGTTAGAATTGAACCTGCACCCTTCTCATCAGCAGGCGAGCGCCTTGACTACCACCCCACCGAAACTCGTATCTACCTAGGTAC
>NW_007496184.1:0-271 GCF_000475195.1 Diaphorina citri
TGGACAATTCGACTGCTAAGGTCTTATCGTCCCGCAATCGAAGAGAGAAGGACAGGACAGAAGAAAGCCAGCCGTTCCGAGAACGAACCTGATCTGCTTAGGATAACGTTGATCTGGGTGGGAATCGAACCCGCGACCTAGCGCTTACAAGGTAGACGAGTCTACGCTCCAAGCCAACTAGGCCTGCGTAGAGGTCTTTTTACTTTCCTTATCCTATAGGAAGGAAAGTAATGTAATCGGGTCAAATTTTCGATGGTCAGTTTTTAGTGCC
>NW_007496185.1:0-271 GCF_000475195.1 Diaphorina citri
CATCATTATGTAAATAAAGTTTGATTTAATATTGTTTAATAATAATAATAAACAAAACTCGATCTTCTACATTGTTAAGGGCTCTTTGATGCCAACATAATAAGTTAGCTTGGAGGGTAGCGCGTCTGCCTTGTAAGCGTTAGGTCGCGGGTTTGATTCCTACCCGGGGCGGATTTTGTCCTTAACAGATAAGGTTCGTTCTCGTAACTGCTAGCTCCTATCCTAGCTTCCTTCGGACGATAAGTCATCCGTTGTTATACAGTTCCCTCTA
>NW_007496186.1:0-271 GCF_000475195.1 Diaphorina citri
TAATTTCGTTAAAACACCCATATAAGTTCTACCAAATAGTAGTGGAATCTGTGTTTGGGTGATTTTTTATATAAAAAAAGTAAAAATAATCAAATATAATTGAAAATTTTAGATCTACCTATGTACAATTTCGAAATTAAGTTTCACAAGTGGGCATTTTTCTTCATTTTTTATTTAATTTTTCTTCATTTTTTTATACCTTTTTTACTTTCCTTATCCTATAGGAAGGAAAGTAATGTAATCGGGTCAAAATTTCGATGGTCAGTTTTTA
>NW_007496187.1:0-271 GCF_000475195.1 Diaphorina citri
TCCTTTTTCCCTTTGAAATTTGCCCTATTTCCCTTACATTTTCACTATTTCTCTTCGATTTTTCCCTCTTTCCTCAAGTTTTTTTCTATTTCCCTTATTCGTCAGTTCGAAGGTCAACTTCAGCAGGTATTATGTGAGAGCCTTCACATTCCTTTACTACTAAACATAATCTCTCCCTCCCTTCCTCTCCTTTCCTCTGCCTCTCTCTTTGTTTTAAGTACAAAATGAAATGGTTTTCCATTAGGTTTAAAGATAGATCAATAAATTTCTT
>NW_007496188.1:0-271 GCF_000475195.1 Diaphorina citri
ATATTGACACTCAAATTGACGTTTCAAAAAAAGAAAAAAAAAAAAAAAAAATCGACGTACATTGGAGATAGGCGAAAACCAGCTATAGGAGGAAAGATTGGGGCAGATCAGCAGGTGACGAGTTTTCCAGTTGTTAGTTTCCCGAAAGGAAGATACACCTAAAGGTGTGTCCACACGGCCTGGACAACGTATATTTACAGTCCACGTCAACTGGGAAGTCCGATGGAAGCGCATGGAGGGGAACCGCAACTTCTCAACTGTAAGTCGGACA
>NW_007496189.1:0-271 GCF_000475195.1 Diaphorina citri
TTGGGCTTTTTGGAGCCTAGGGCCTCTTTAATTTTTTTTTTTTGTTCCCCAAAACTACCACAAGGTTTGTGAGATTTTGAAGAAATTTGGCAAACATATTCAAAACCTAAAGGACATTAGCTGATCAGTTATATTAAATGATGGCGAGTATTTACTTACAGCAAGTAGTTGTTGGGGTCCCGCGTTCCTACTGTGGGTAACACAGGGAACACTGCCAGCAGGAGTAAGCTACCAGCATACAGGTTACTATACGACAACATGGACCCTAGTA
>NW_007496190.1:0-271 GCF_000475195.1 Diaphorina citri
GTGGGACTAAAATCTTGGAGTGTTGATCTTTATGAAAGTTTACGATCAGAAAGGAAAAAGGTTACTTTACTTGGATGCACCAGAAAAATACCTAAGTACCTAATAATAACGATAAAAATACTATGGATCTCAGAAGTGAAGCGACGTTGCGCTTGTTTTTTATTCGCATGGATGAACATCACAGAGAGTTTCGAAGAATCGGAAAGCCTAAGATACAATGTCGAGTCGAATAAAAACCTAGATTCAAGTCTAGTTCTGTTGTATGTACCTA
>NW_007496191.1:0-3977 GCF_000475195.1 Diaphorina citri
TATATCGATATATATCGATATATCGACGAAAAATATATCGATATATATCGGTTTTCGATATATCGCAACATCCCTAAAGAAAATCTGAAGTTGGAGACAAAATCTACCCATCACTTTTTCTACAGCTGTGAGCTATTTTCAACATAATTTTAACAAAACGTCTTTAGACAGTCTAGGATTCACTGCTAGGAAACATGCACGAAAATCAATAACACATACATCTCCTGGTTTTTACAAAATAAATTCCCGTAATCTCATTGGAAGGAATTGAAATCTGGAACCTTATTGAAAATGTCAAGGACTCATGAAATTCCAACTTCCAGCACTACTGTTACCATTTCCCCTGAACCAGAGACAGAGGTAGGTATTGGATACCTATCTATTCAGTGATAAGTAGACCCACTTTTGGTAACTACTAACTACAATACAACAGGATTAGGTATTTTGGGGGAATTTGCACAGAAAAAAATACTGTTGAATAGGTACCTAATTTTAATGTGCATGAACATTACTCAAGTACTGACTGTAGCTCTTCAAATCCAGGCTTATTATTATTACAACAAGGGTTTTTTTTCTTTTTTATTGAAGGAGTTCTTTCACTCAACCATTTTTCTTGTTCTCTCTCTTTCAGACTGACTCACTTGGACAGGTTGTAGTCAAATTGAAAAAGCCGGAGACCAAGAAAGTTGTCAAATGGACTGAGAACACAATAGACAATGAGCATATGAATAAAAGAAAATCAAAATGCTGCTGCATTTACAAGAAACCCAAGGCAAACTTTGATGAAAGCTCCTCGGACTCGAGTGATGATGAGTGTGAGAACTGTTTTGGTCACGTGGAGGCAAAGAAAGCCAATAGGCAAACCAAACCAGATGAACCAATGGCATCACAATAAACAATATCCAGTGATTGAACTCTGGCTATCTAAAGATATGCACATTCTATTCAGAGAGCTAGAACAGAAATACACTAATTAATCTAATCAATTAATCTTATTTATAATGTAAATATATTGGAAAGGATGTGATCTCAAACTGAAAGAGGTTTGTAAACCAAATTCTACACTATGGGCAGGTAATGTTGTCATGATGGCATGGAACCCATATAAAGTAGGTCTGTAAAATCCAAGTATTTTTTTTTTTTTTTTATGAGGTTTGACAAAGGGAACTGTAACTGCTAGGGTCTTATTGTCCTGAAATCAAAGAGAGAAGGAAGTCAGGATAGGAGGAAAGCCAGCCATTCCAAGAACAAACATTATCCCATCAGGATAAAATCCGCCCTGGGCGGGAATCAAACTTGCGGCCTAGCACTTACAAGGCAGCGACATGCCACCAACCAAGCTAACTAAGCTGGCACCAAGTATTTTAGTGGTGTGAAAAAAAAAAATTGATTGTGATTTATTATTTTAGTCAATTTCAATCAATATTGATCAACATTGCTTGACTATAGTGGGGATGGTTTTAATAGTAGTTTGTAATTTTATTATTAGTATGAATATTACAACCAGAGAGTTGTTTATTTTACAATAAAATTACAAACAGTTACAAGGGAAAATGGACAACATAGCAAGATACTTTACTTTTTTTTTAATTAAACCTCCATTTACTACTTACTAGTGATAGAAAACTAAATTTTAAATTTCTATTTTACTTAAAATACTTAAATTATTTTCTAGTGATGGCAAATTATGATTTATTCATAACAGTGAAATTTGCAGACTCACCTGCCAAAACATAGTGCCTCATCTCCTTTAGCTATGCCATACTTTTTTGCATTTTTAGCTGTACCTATCTACTAGCTACCTATACCTATGTGATATACCAGTTCAAACATAAAAATAGTAATAATAATAAATGAATACCTAAATAAAATGTGGGTATTTATCTATTTCAAGACAAAAATAATATTCTCAATACCAGTAAAACAATGTCTGGAATATGGGCCCTTGTCAATTTCTGAAATCATGAAAGAGAGCTTCTTAAATTCAGTGTTTTAAAGAAGAGTTCTAAAAAAAATATTTTCTGATATCAATAGGATGATAGAAGATGTAGTTCCTGAAAAATAAATAAATATAAAATAATGAATTTAATAAAAAAAAATCAATATTATTTCATGTTGTAACATAGGCCTTTATTTCAAACAGTAGAGGATTTGCCCAAAACAAAAGCTGGCTCTCTCATAAAATAAATCTATTTATTTACCTATTTCAATTTGTTCTTATTTCATTTAAATATTACGAAAAAATAGAAAGTAAAAAATCAAGTAGGTAAAAATGTGGACAAAAAAAATCATTTTTGGGACATAAAAGTTACGAATGTGGATAAAAAATCATGCCGAGACCAGGATTCGAACCTGGGTTACTGCGGCCACAACGCAGGGTCCTAACCACTAGACGATCACGGCTGTTGATACCGATGGGAAAAATAATTGTATTTAAAAATTTCAAACAGTACAAAAGTACTACATGAAGTATCCTTAGTAGTTGAAGGCGCATTATGTTTTAATGTTTGCGTGAAGCATGGTTATCTTTTATCGCAGGCGTTTTTTATATTACCTTACGCGTACGGAGAGGAAGATTTCTTATCAGTAGGTAAAAATGAGGTGGTAATGTTACCACGGGTTTATCTGTTTGAACAAATGGCATACCGCGCTATTAAAAATAATGTTGACACGAGAAATCAGTAGACCAGTAAACTGTTAGCTGAGTAGGTAACAAATTTACAAAAAAAATAATAATAATAATAAAAATAATTTCACGTACCTACTTAGGTAGTGAATCTACCTGTGTAAAATAGGTAAGTTATCAGTTAAGTATAGATACCTACCTATTGTAGGTACTTACCTGCCTACAACATCATTATACCTACATAGGTTGGTAAGTAGGTATTTGATCGTGTGTTCGTATTTATTTTGTAGAAGTCAACGTGGAAATTTTGCCAAGGTACCTAGGTACATATACCTAATTACCTACCTGTCTCTATGCGTAAGTAAGTATTTTAGGAGGATTTTTATCAAGCAGTTATTCAGTTCCCTGTAATACTTACCAGGTGAAGGTAGGTACCTAACTTAGCTATTTTATTTTACGGATCGTTTTTAGTCTGTTGATGTGAACTGGCTGTCGTATATATTTTCACTTATTCGTCGGAGTCGAACCTGGCACCTCCGGTGTGCAAGCCTAGTGTGATACCCGCTAGGCCATGGAGGCTACGTTTAAGATTTTTTTTTAAGAGGTTTGACAGAGGGAACTGTAACTGCTATGGTCTTATCGTCCCGAAACCGAAGAGAGAAGGAAGACAGGATAGGAGAAACCCAGCCGTTCCGAGAACGAACATTATCCCATCAGCTTAGTTGGTAGGATAAAATCCGCCCGGGCGGATTTTATCCTACCAACTAAGCTAACTAGGCTGGCAAAAAGACCAAGTAAACAACCTAGCCCCCTAGCCAAGGGCCGTAAGTAGGTAGACAATCTCAATTAGCACTTATGACCTAACTTATACCTTAGATATGGGTACCTTATTCCTAGTGACAAAATAAGTAAGTAGGAGGTGGTATAGGTACTATTTTTTTTTTTTGCTATTAGTGCGTTTTTTCTCATTCAATTATGGACGAACAATCAGCAAAATTGCTGCCATCAGCAACAAAACAAGACACCAGGCAAAAAAAAGACATTTCAATGTCAATCGGTTAAAAAAAAGACCTTGTGGGCCTACAGTTCCACACTAATAGAATAAGTAAGTACTTCAATTACAAGCATTATTACGTGTATAGAGTTACTTCCAGTGCTGTAGTGGTTACCACGGTGAACTCTGGATTTGGAGGTTGGTGGTTCGAGTCCAAGTCAAGTCATGAAATTTTAGCGTAGTGTATTAAGCAAGAAAAGGCATTTCTGACAAGCATTTATGCTCAACACAATTAAAAAATCCTAAAAACTTGTTTTGACAAAAAAAAAAAAAAAAAAAAAAAAAAAGGGGGGGGTT
>NW_007496191.1:9682-10330 GCF_000475195.1 Diaphorina citri
ATTGTCATTGAAGTATTTGAAGTTGAGAAACGTCCAGCGTGGATAAAACTGGGACGGGTGACCGATATATCGCCGGATAATTGTCGATATATCGACGATATATCGCCAAAAAAATATATCGATATATATCGATATATCGACGAAAAATATATCGATATATATCGGTTTTCGATATATCGCAACATCCCTAAAGAAAATCTGAAGTTGGAGACAAAATCTACCCATCACTTTTTCTACAGCTGTGAGCTATTTTCAACATAATTTTAACAAAACGTCTTTAGACAGTCTAGGATTCACTGCTAGGAAACATGCACGAAAATCAATAACACATACATCTCCTGGTTTTTACAAAATAAATTCCCGTAATCTCATTGGAAGGAATTGAAATCTGGAACCTTATTGAAAATGTCAAGGACTCATGAAATTCCAACTTCCAGCACTACTGTTACCATTTCTCCTGAACCAGAGACAGAGGTAGGTATTGGATACGTATCTATTCAGTGATAAGTAGACCCACTTTTGGTAACTACTAACTACAATACAACAGGATTAGGTATTTTGGGGGAATTTGCACAGAAAAAAATACTGTTGAATAGGTACCTAATTTTAATGTGCATGAACATTACTCAAGTACTGACTGTAGCTCTT
>NW_007496192.1:0-271 GCF_000475195.1 Diaphorina citri
GGATAAAACTTACATCAATGCCTCCCCCTCCACTATATGAGGAGCTGCCATGATTGAAACCAAACCTGGCTTGTTGAGTTCTATCATCCTGAGACAACCCATGTTTCCTGTTATCTTCCTGAGGGGCCTCCGTGTTCCCCTCAGCAGATGGGTGCTGGAAATATTGCACAGGTTTGGGCAGAATCCCACTGCAAAATAAACATTACAAATTTCATCAGTAAATGGTTTCTTCAATTTAAATTGATCCCAAGGGCAAAGAAAACCTAAACCA
>NW_007496193.1:0-271 GCF_000475195.1 Diaphorina citri
TCTTGAGCATCCTTATTACTTTTATTGTTATAGTTTCCTCATTTATTTACATTTATATCGCTATCGATTTACACTATTTCCTCATCTGTTTACATTTATGCCGATCTTCATTTAAATCATTTTCCTGATTTGTTAACAATAAATTACATTTTGTTATTTTTATATATTTTATAATAAATATATTTTTGTTTACATTATTTCTATTTCTAAAATGGCTACTTAGGATCTCATACCTAATATGGCAAGGTCGAATTAGGTCGGACATTTTTTT
>NW_007496194.1:0-271 GCF_000475195.1 Diaphorina citri
CTTCGTAGAGACAGAAGTCGGCGTGTCCGAGTGGTAAGAAGTGTGATCTCTGACTAACTGATGAGCGGGTGGGGTGGGAGTTCGAATCCCACTATTGTCTTTTTTTTATATATAATTTTATCATTTAAAAATATTTTATGGATAGCCATAATTACTTTTTTCATAATTCTATAGTTGGAAAAAAATAAAATAAAAAATAAAATCAACTCTTTCAAGTCTGGGAAATTTCAAATTTATGTATTACCATAACGAAACATTAAAACTGAACAGA
>NW_007496195.1:0-271 GCF_000475195.1 Diaphorina citri
TGGAGGTGGTGCCTTGTATCCAGAAGCTTGCGGAGTGGAGCGGGTAGGTGCAGGTTTGGCGACTACAGGTGACATGAGGTCCGAGACCGACACCCGGCCTTGGACAAACTTCAACAAGTCCTTATACTGTGGGACAACTTCCTTCTCTACCCACATATTCTCAAAGGCTTGGCGTGTAGTTGGGTCCAGAACCCTCAGGGCCATGAACAATAGGAGAAAGTCACCCTGATTATTTATCCCAACAGCCTTAAAGGCTTCCACGGAAACATTA
>NW_007496196.1:0-271 GCF_000475195.1 Diaphorina citri
GTACGGTTAATTTTTTCTAATCTCTATGATTAAATTATCGGGGAGTCATTATCTTTTACATGAGAATCCTTAATTCAATGGGTTTCAATGAACAGCTTGGAAAATTTTCTGGAAAATTCAATTCCCAAATTCCAAAAATATGCAATTTCAAAATTTCGAAAATTGGCAATTCCAAAATCTCGAAAATTGGGAATGTCCACCTCTTATGACAAATAGGTTTTTCTATTAGGTACTGACGAGCCTCAGTCGGATGATATATCTGACGTCTCGG
>NW_007496197.1:0-271 GCF_000475195.1 Diaphorina citri
AACTTTTTCTTGTTTTTCATGTTTGGAATTCCCTCCTATGTGCCAAAATCTCTGGAATAAAGAAAATAATAGACAAGGAGAAATTTTAAAAATAAGTAAGTAATCTTGGTAAAGATTGTACGCACAACCTTTGACTGACTTTCCTATTACTGAGCCGATTTTCCTTGTATTTCAAAAGAGTAAGTAATTTTTTTTGTAGTGTGGATATTAGATAAAAATTATTCACATCTTCGTAGTTATCTCTTTTTTCAGGCTAAATAAAGTATTCTTA
>NW_007496198.1:0-271 GCF_000475195.1 Diaphorina citri
TTTTGGCCATCCTGTACTGTGCACAGAGCTGGGCACCTATCTTATTATGGTCATTATACTATTAAACCTCGCATTAAAAGCATGTATTACCCTATGGTTGTCGGTATACTCGTAATTTTATTCTAATGTGTATAATTCGCGTCGTGAACTCGTGATAGTGGCGCTATTTTCAAATAACCACGGGCTGTGTTAAAGAGTAGCCGAGATAAGCGTCTGGCAAAGCGGGAAAGACGCGGGTTCGAATCCCAAATGTGTTAACTTTTTTTTTTTT
>NW_007496199.1:0-271 GCF_000475195.1 Diaphorina citri
TCCCCCCCCCCCACAAACCTATTTTAACACGAAATAGAGTTTCAAGTTTCAAGGTATAGCTGGTACCCTCAATCAGTAAAAATTTACAATTTCTGCTGGATTGCGGGGGGTAAAGAGATAAACAATTTCCAGCAGGATAAACAAATTCTATTCTGTATGACTCCTAAGGTGTGTCCACACAGAGTCGACCGGCCATCGATCGATGTCGACGGACACGTCCACACGGCCTCGACAATATAGTTTTATCTCATCAATCGGCGGCCGGTCGACC
>NW_007496200.1:0-271 GCF_000475195.1 Diaphorina citri
TGATCATCATCACCATGATGAACATTTGAAGGGATACTGGAAGAAGAAGCTCATCTGGAAAGAGGGTTGGGTCAAGAAATGGAAGCCAGCTAAAAAACAAATCTGGAAGCCATCATGGAAGCAAATTTGGAAACCAATCTGGGTCCCAGTAAAGAAAGAAGCATGGAAAGAAATTCAAGTTCCAGACTGGAAAAAGATCTACAAGCCAATTTGGGTACCAATCAAAGTACCAGCATGGAAAGAAATTAAAGTCCCCGCCTGGAAAAAGATC
>NW_007496201.1:0-271 GCF_000475195.1 Diaphorina citri
CTTTTTTTTTTTTTTTTTTTTTTTTTTTTCCTGGTCATTTTGTATTTGAAGGAAAGTATTTTTCTTCTCATTTCCTATTTAAATGTGTACCAATAAAATGTATTAATAATTTGAGGACCTCATGACAAACAAATAGAAAGAAACGTATAAATAATAATAATATTTACTTTCCATCACAATAACAATCGTGATTTTGTTCACTATTGTTAGTGCACTTTCTATTCATTGTTACCTGGTCGCATTCTTGATTATTGTTCTGGACCAGAAATGT
>NW_007496202.1:0-271 GCF_000475195.1 Diaphorina citri
CCTCTCTCTCTCTCTCTCTCTCTCTCTCTCTCTCTTTATAAGTATATATTTAATCATACCATCGAGTACCTACAATTACTTGGAATCCATGGAGAAAAGTCCAGGACTAACCAAGGACTAAAATTCCAATTTAACTGTAGTTCTCCTCCGGATGCACATAATCTACCAGAGTATTTCCCATGCCATCATATACATGTGAACAAACCAAGTAGAATTCCGGACTCAACTTTGCCCAGACAATGCTGGGATAGAAAGCACTTCCCTCCGAAGA
>NW_007496203.1:0-271 GCF_000475195.1 Diaphorina citri
TAACACCAGAGGTAAGTCCTCTGCGTATCTGGCCAGCAGACCGATTGTAAAGTAGGTGTTCCACATCTTGTCCTGTGAACTGGGCATGTGACCTACGTTACTGACGAATCCTAAAAAAAGGGAAGATTAAAGTTCATTTTGTTCTAAATACGTTTAGAACCAGACGTTGAGTATAATTGATGCAATAGCACTGGTGTCAGGAGCACGACAAATCGCGCGACTAAAAATTAGCAACGTTCGACTGCTTAACTGAATGTTCATGTACATAGAT
>NW_007496204.1:0-271 GCF_000475195.1 Diaphorina citri
TAAAACACCCATATAGGTTCTACCAAATAGTAGTAGAACCTGTGTTTGGGTGTTTTTTATATATATTATTGAAATAGTAATAATAAAAACAGACTATCAGAATTACATAGATGACACTGTAAGCAAAATAAAAGAAGACAGTAAAAGTGTGTGTGTGGGATGGGTGGGTGTGTGTGTGTGTTAGTTCTGTGGTGTGTGTGTGTGGCGAATGGGTGTGGTTTGTGATTGTGTGTGTGGGATGGGTGGGTGTGTGTGTGTTAGTTCTGTGGTG
>NW_007496205.1:0-271 GCF_000475195.1 Diaphorina citri
TGATATATAACCTTCGATTTGAAAAGTGTCTTTCGTTTTGGTCCTAAACCCTCCTTCTATGTTATTCTTATTCTGAGGAAGAGACATAACTATTAAAATAAGCCTCCGAGATAGATTTTTTAGATTAGAAGTAAAATATCACAAAGTGGAACTCATCCATTTAGTGCTGCTGTGGATCAACAGGTTGTGAACTATAATCTTATATTATAAGAACAAGATCCATTCACTCATTCACAGTTCACATTTCATAGTTCACACACTGATCGCTCTA
>NW_007496207.1:0-271 GCF_000475195.1 Diaphorina citri
ACACACACTATCAGGTAGACCTGATCAGGTGTACCTGTCGTCAGGTCTACCTGATAATGAGTGGCTGGCCTTATTAGTATTAAAAAGAGTTGGAAAATGTATCTACTGAGAAATTCTTTTAAATGTGTACCTACATAGGTGAGTATAATGTTAATGTACAAACACAAACAGTAGGTACAATTTTGGGTGGGCAACACTCTAAAAATTGATATTCCTACCTAAAGAAAATACTTTTATAATAGATCTAAAGTTTGATTCTATTTTATATTTA
>NW_007496208.1:0-271 GCF_000475195.1 Diaphorina citri
ACATTACGGTGAAATTCTTAACGCTCTACTCAAGTTCAGTGAGAATGAGTCTCTGCATTGTGATGTGTGGTATGACTTCATCAATGTTCTACTGTATGGGGAAGCAGCTGTAGATAATATAGTCCAGGGGGGAGATGGGCCTAAGCAATATGTACGGAGTGGACTAGCAGTTTCCATGCTGAGGGAACTGACACGCCGATATGCAGTAGAACAACATGCCTTGTCCTTATACGAGGTGAGAATAAGTATAATGCCCCGTTCCTACTTGTTC
>NW_007496209.1:0-271 GCF_000475195.1 Diaphorina citri
TAGTCATAATAAAATTTAAATCTAAATGAATAAAACTGCCTTTGTCACCAAGCCAGAAACTGGCATCAGAGGTGATACTGGGAATATGGAGGAGAAAGAGTAAGAGTGGAAGATAGGAGCAGGAGAATGATACGAGGAAAAAGGATAAACTTAAAACACAGAAAGCTCGTGGAGATGAGAGGGAATTTGCATAAAAACGAGGTATTATATTTTTACTTTCCTTATCCTATAGGAAGGAAAGTAATGTAATCGGGTCAAAATTTCGATGGTC
>NW_007496210.1:0-271 GCF_000475195.1 Diaphorina citri
CCAGACGGTAAATTTTGCATCTCCACCAAAATGGATCACAAGTTAGTGGAGATGTCAGAATAACCATTCTCAGTTTACCTATTTATCTACCTAAATAGGTAGTTTTCTCTCACTCACTTTTTTTTTCTTTCTCCCTAATTCCTAGTTCTAATTTCAAGTTCCGTTTATTCTGTAAATTACTAGTTCAATAAAACTGATAAATAAAATTAACAAAAAATTAAAAATCTTTTTCCAACTGTTTTCAGCTATGTTGCACAAGCTGGATGAATCG
>NW_007496211.1:0-271 GCF_000475195.1 Diaphorina citri
CTTTTTCTTGCCATTTTTGTTTAGCGCGGGTAAATTTAAAAATATTCAAATATCAGATTGGACATTGGACCTATGGAATTTGAGATTTTTTTCGAAGAAATTTATTAATTTAATGGTATAATGAGAATAATTTCTTGCTAAACAGTGTTTTTCTCAATTTGAGTACATAAAAAACTTTCCAAGCATTCCCAGGCACCTTATAACACCAGCATTTAATCATGTTTGATGGTTTACGAGAGAAAGTGCATTCTGTCCAGGAAAATTTTTCCTC
>NW_007496212.1:0-271 GCF_000475195.1 Diaphorina citri
AAAATACTTAAACACGTAGCTTTGACGTATGAGTATGTATTGTACTTAATGTAGCTTAAGTCCTACTAATAGCGAAATTTATACCCAGGTAGCATTGTGAATATTCATATGTTAGGGAGAGAGAGCAGTGCAATAGTCCTAAACTAAAATGGACGCGGCACATCAGGGATCAGGAAGAGACCGCCTTAACATAATAGGGAGAGAGAGAGAGAGAGAGAGAGAGAGAGAGAGAGAGAGAGAGAGAGAGAGAGAGAGAGAGAGAGAGAGAGGA
>NW_007496213.1:0-271 GCF_000475195.1 Diaphorina citri
AAACCACGTAAACCACGCTCTGCTACCAAAATTTTTATGTCGTGAATGATGATGATTGACAGTGGAAGCGTTTTGACACAACATAAAAATGAAACGAAGACACAGTGATTTTTTCTTCAATGAAAACTATCAATTTCTTACGAAAACTTTATTTAATGAAACTTCTTTTATAAACTTGATTTTTCTAATAATGGAACTATTTACTTTCTTACAAATCTTCTATATAAAACTTCTAATATCTTTTGGGAAAAGCTACTAATTTACGTCCGTC
>NW_007496214.1:0-271 GCF_000475195.1 Diaphorina citri
AATTTAATAATAGTTGAAAATTATTTGTGACCGGATTTTACAATTACGTATAGCAATAAAATATTAGCAAATTAAATCCTAATTAAACATTTAACAACACTTTTTCTGGCGTCCAGTTTTTTTCCATTTTTCTTCATTTTTGAAAAACATTTTTGACAGTGTTCTGACAAATCAAATTGAAACGAACAAAACGCCACAATGGAAGAAATTTTGACACATTTGAAAGCGGAAAATGGCTCCGAAAGAGCCAACGTTATTAACTGTAATAGAA
>NW_007496215.1:0-271 GCF_000475195.1 Diaphorina citri
TTGTCTGTGTAGGATAAAATCTGCCCGGCCCGTTATTGAAGCCGCGACCTATAGTGCTTGGGTGAGTTATGAGAAATGGAGGGTAAAAAACTAAACAATTAGGTAAAAGATCTCCTGACTCCTGACGTTAGACCCTTGAAAAACGTCCCGATTTATTGCTCTGGCTGAATTTTCTAGAAAGAAATTGATCAGTATGTATATTTCTTGATTCTTTCTTGCAGTACTGTCATCAAATTGCAGCACGGTTAAACTGCAAGTTGTGGAGTTGCTG
>NW_007496217.1:0-271 GCF_000475195.1 Diaphorina citri
TAGGTAAATACAATAAATTGAAAAATAGAGACAAAAAAGGGGGCTATTGATAATACCTAAATATAAGTTTGGTACTTTTTTTTTTTCCTTATTGGGCGCTTTAACCCTTATTGGGTCGTTCGCGCCGTAATCCACGTTATATTATATGAGGTGGAATAGTTCCAATCTGTTCAATAGGTCCATGACGGCGTCCCAATTTCAATTAGTGGGTACAAATAACTCATATACAAATTTCAACTTGAGAATAGAAAATTAACTTGTTTATTTTGTA
>NW_007496218.1:0-271 GCF_000475195.1 Diaphorina citri
TTTATTCCTAAAGAAGAAAACAAAGTAAAAATTTACAGAGCTAACTAAAAGGGGGAAGAAAAGCAAAAGCGGTCTATTGAGAAGAAAAAGCTAATAAAATAACCAAGTTTCTATTTCCTAATATTCAGTGCCTAGTGCCTACCTAGTAAATTTTAAACATTGCAAACTAATGATGAATATTCCAAGGGAAATTCATCTCTACAACACTACTTGTGTTTTATTTTTTGTACTTTAAACTAAGAATATTATTGAAGATAAAAAAATACACAGA
>NW_007496219.1:0-271 GCF_000475195.1 Diaphorina citri
AGACACTTATATTTATTTATATTTATCTAAAACATTGTGAGTAGGAGGAGAAAATGTAGATTATAAATGTGTGAAGCATGAATTCTCGTCACAAATGTCGCTCTTCTATTAATACACTACGCTGACTACGCCAAACTTTATGACCTCACGACTCGAACCACCAACCTCCAAACTGGAAAACCCACCATACCAATCTCTACTACTAAGGCTAATGACTCGTGAGTCTTGTTTTAGCTTGGTGCTTTGGGTTATGCTATTTTTAAGGCTATAT
>NW_007496220.1:0-271 GCF_000475195.1 Diaphorina citri
AAAATTATGAACCATACTCCCATCAAATATTAATGTGTTAATTAACATCTCAATATCATGAATAGCATGATTGTTCATATCATAAGTATCATGAATTTGAATCATGGCATTTAATAGTTCTAATATATTCTGGGATGCACTCATATGGTCGGTCATGCCTCGATTCAAGTCCTCCCAAATTGTCATTCTGTTTATAGCTATGAACTTCGTTCTCTTGAGTTCTGTTATGGCTTTGTGACGCACTTCGAGGTCCGTTGTTTTGGTGTTGTTC
>NW_007496221.1:0-271 GCF_000475195.1 Diaphorina citri
TAGCTGTTCTCCTCCCTGTTTATAGTCCCACAGCCAGACGCTAGTCTTCTCTCTGTTTAACGTCCCCTAGCCAGACCTTTAACGTCCCCTAGCCAGACCTGTTAAACAAAGGTTCTGTTAAACAAAAGAAATGAAAATAAAAGACATGGCAAACGCTACAGACAGAAGTCTTCTTTCATTATTTCGAAAATAGAATAGAAAAGAAAGTAATCAAAATCGACTCTGTATGGACCTACATATTCTTCTTCATTTATCAAAGTTTACAATCAGG
>NW_007496222.1:0-271 GCF_000475195.1 Diaphorina citri
AAAAAGGTATAGTGGACGGGCTATTGTATTCGCTTCGGTGTCGTCTGTCTGTCCCCATAGAAGGACTTATCCAAACCTCTTCGGCCTATAATTCAAATTAAAGGTCTTTTTACCAGGAACACGAAAATGGTGGTGCAAATTTTGTCCAGAAAACCATAAAGCCAAACAAAAAACCAAAAAGCCAGCTTGTTTCCTGGTTTTTGGGGGATTTCTTTCACATTTTCTCACACAAATGAGCTCTGATCTCGAAATTTGTCGCGACGACCTATGA
>NW_007496223.1:0-271 GCF_000475195.1 Diaphorina citri
AGTAACTCACTCTTTATCTCTTCAATCTGACTCACTCTAGGATCTGAGTACTAAGTAGCTACGACTCATTGAGAGGCCTGGAGATGGAAGAGTCACTGCATTTCTCACGCAGAGAATATACCTTGCGATTCAGCGTGGGAACTCTGCAGCGGCTATGGGAACACTGCCAATGGGCTCGTCGTTAGATGAGATGTTTTAGTGATGGGACTCGAGTGAGATTTTTCAACTCGATTATTTTCTACTCGATTATTTTCCAACTCGAGTTGTAACT
>NW_007496224.1:0-271 GCF_000475195.1 Diaphorina citri
GAATCTACCCAAACATGACAATACTAGACCTGCCCGAAGTTGACGGTACTATTTTTTTTTTTTTTTTTTTTTTTTTTTTTCGACATGAGAAGAAAAGACAAGCCTGTGAATGTGAATGGCTAGCCTTAGGCCAGCCATCCACTCTCAGGTGCACTGATCAGGTCCGCTTGTCAGGTCTACCTGATACCTCATGAGTACGCACACTATCATTCAAACCTGACAGGTACGGCTGAAAAGTTCCGCCTGTCGGGTCTACCCTATACTTGATGAG
>NW_007496225.1:0-271 GCF_000475195.1 Diaphorina citri
CCACGGTAGAAGCAGGATTTTATCCACAGTAGAAGTAAGGTTTTATCTAGAGTAGAACTAGGGTTTTATCCACGATAAAAATAGGGTTTTATCGAGTGCCATTCATGTGTTGCTTTCTTCGGTTACAAACAGAGTGGAGCAGAGAGCTTTTTGCCCTCAGCTCTATGCAGTCTCAATTCTTCGTCGCTTCCCTTTTAGTGATAGAGCTCTATGCACTATGCTCTCCGCTCCACTCGGTTTTAACCATCTTTTACTCATCTTTTTACCGCCC
>NW_007496226.1:0-271 GCF_000475195.1 Diaphorina citri
ATCGTCAAGTCCGTAATGGAATCTCGAGTCTATTCTAAACGTGCGTCTATGGTCTACCGAAGTTGATTGACACCGACTGCAACTCATATAAAGTTGTGTCCAAAATAATATAGTCGACACCGACTGAAACTCATATAAAGTTGTGTCCAAATATAGTCGACGCCGATTGCAACTCATATAAAGTTGTGTCCAAAAATATAGTCGACACCGACTGCAACTCATATAAAGCTGTGTCCAAATATAGTCGACACCGTCGATCGATATGAAGAGC
>NW_007496227.1:0-271 GCF_000475195.1 Diaphorina citri
CTCTCCAACCTCTTGTCCCGGGGGTAGGGTTCAGGAACTCAGCCTTTCATCATTCATCCTTTTCCAATAATTAAACCCCAAACAGCTCCAAAAAGGATCTGTTAAGCTTTTACGAATCTACGAAGCCCAATGCGAACAAAAAAGAGTTATTTCTCCCCAACGCAATGGACCTTCGTTCTTTTTAAGCAAAGTATTTCTCCCCTCGGGGGACTTGTTTTCAGCCCCCTCCTCAACATCGCGTCCTACAGGCCTGACGACAGTTACGGCCCCG
>NW_007496228.1:0-271 GCF_000475195.1 Diaphorina citri
ATGTGACCCCACCCCGCTACAGATCTCACACATGCCTGGCTCCGGGGAAGATGCTCCCGTGCTGAGGGTGAACGTGTGTCGCCCTGGGAATAGCGTCGAGTGGTGATGGTTGCAGTCCACCGTCACCTTACACGAGTTGAAACACTTCTTGTCGAACTCATGTTTATGTCCGAATTCGTGTTTTTGTCCATATTGATGATCACCGTAGTGATTTTGTCCGTACGTGCGGTTTTGTCCAAAATCATGCTTTTGACCAAACTGGTGATTCTGT
>NW_007496229.1:0-271 GCF_000475195.1 Diaphorina citri
TGATTTTTTCATAAATTCGTGAGTAGACACTTATCATGGGCCTAAAACTTTTAGTAGAATTGGAGAAAATTGCGTCGATTCAAATTTTGGACACTCACTGAGTGGGACGTAAAACCA
This sequence comes from Diaphorina citri, assembly GCF_000475195.1. NCBI lineage: Eukaryota > Metazoa > Arthropoda > Insecta > Hemiptera > Psyllidae > Diaphorina > Diaphorina citri. Next base: position 118 of record NW_007496229.1, read on the forward strand.
GGAAAGAGTTGTTGGTCCAGTTCGTCCTCAAAATATATCGCCTAGATATATTGAAAGGGATTTCTACTCTTATATCTAAAGAGTATCTACTTTAGTCAGAGCACGGACGGACCACCTTAGAATATGACCACCAGTCTTCACAATGACTAGTGAG
>NW_007496230.1:0-271 GCF_000475195.1 Diaphorina citri
TAGCAATGAAACAACTGCTACACTGGACGCATGTGGTCTGTCTGCTACCTTCCAATACAACTGGGCTGGTATGCCTGAAGATTAGGGGAACACGGGACAAAATGATACCCCAGGGCAAAACGGTACCCCACCCTACTTGCAAAAATAACAATGAAGTGAAATAAACTTGATAAAAATAAATTACAAACAGACTGTTTTTTACATGAACTTAGTCCATAAATTATATTTAAATGTTTTGATTTTGAAATCTGGTATGAAATAAACAAAAAGT
>NW_007496231.1:0-271 GCF_000475195.1 Diaphorina citri
TAGGGACCAAGGGTCCCAAATGAGCTAAGCCCCGCGAATCTACGAACAAACGGAAAGGGTTTTTAATTTTTACCTAACCATCAACAGATTCTACTCATTCACTGGTTAAGTTATCTATCAAAATAATCCTTCAATATACGAAAATAGTTTATGAAATATGTTCAGACAAAATTCGCCATAGGGTAATCACACAGGGTTCATAACTCTTTCCTGTCAGTATGTTTTTCATCATTACATATTTCATTTACAAGATCGAATAGTTTGTAAGCTC
>NW_007496232.1:0-271 GCF_000475195.1 Diaphorina citri
AAAGAAAAAAGTCCAACTTCGTCGTATACGGTTTGTCTATAATTTCTATGGTTGGGAATTCCCAGAACAGGCCTTTACGGAAATCCAAAAAAATTGAGATCATAAACTTCCAAGCTTAGGTATTTTAGCCTTTTTACAAGTCCCCAAGGCGTAATTTTGAAAACTGTCTGATCCAGACTTTTCTGTTCTTTTCTTCCAGATTTTTCAGAAACGTGCGTGTCACGAACATTAGAGGGGAAACAATTCAGCATAGAATAAAAATGTCCTTTTA
>NW_007496233.1:0-271 GCF_000475195.1 Diaphorina citri
GCTTGAACTTTATGAGTTGAAATATTACATCTCCCAGGGCTATTTAACTTTCAACTAGGATTTTACTCAAGAGCTTACCTACGCTGTCTTTCCGATTAGCAAAATGCCATTAACTTGTTAAGTCAAACTTTCTGCTTTCTGCAGAAGTTAAGCTACAGGGTGATGGGATTTTTATCTCGTTACGAATATTTTCCTGACGGTTGTACTTTTTGCCGCCCTGTATGATTCTAATTTGTTTTTCAACAGAACTTGTGTTTACCTCGTAGGAAAG
>NW_007496234.1:0-271 GCF_000475195.1 Diaphorina citri
ATTTAAGTCTCATGTCTACGGTATTGACCAGTTCCTAATGAATAATCTCTTTTCTAAATTGAATCAGAGCTCTTGTTTTCTATTGGTATTACCATTAGCGTTCAATAGAATTGGGAATTTTGTAGCAGACTTCTCTCCTTTATATTTCGTATCTCAAGCTTTTCAATTTGAAAACCCTCATTAAACAGAGGTGTACTAAATTGCCAGACAAACTTTTACACAAAAGGAGCTTTAGCAGATGGTCTCTAATATTTGAAAGCACTTACCTCAT
>NW_007496235.1:0-271 GCF_000475195.1 Diaphorina citri
TCCTCGATATGTTGATCCGTTGTCAAGGTAACCAAGAAAGTGCGTCCTTTTTCAAAAACTATTGTAGTTAGATCCTTCATACACTAGATAGAGTTGTTATTTGTTGATCCGTTGTCAAGGTAACCAAGAAAGTGCGTCCTTTTTCAAAAAAAGTATTGTAGTTAGATCCTTCCCCCGCTAGGCAAATTTGCTAGTGCATTTTATTTATGATTTATGTGTAGGTAGGATTTCTTTAAAGATGTTTGATAGAGGGAACTGTAACTGCTAAGGT
>NW_007496236.1:0-271 GCF_000475195.1 Diaphorina citri
AAAGGTTCTCTTTTTTTAGCTATTGCACGAATGGTACAGTACGTCAGTAAATTTTCTTTGATGTCTATTTATTTATTTGACTAAAAATCAATGCAGGTTTTGTTTTGACATGAAACATTGAGATTAGAGATACCGAACATTCAACTAATCTGGAGGTTTGAAGCATAATATTGAGTATCAAATTAATGCTATTATTTTTCCTTGCTTATTTTATTATTATTATTATTATTATTATTTTTTTTTCTAAAGAAATCAAGAAATTTCTCTAAGT
>NW_007496237.1:0-271 GCF_000475195.1 Diaphorina citri
GACCAAGAGTAACACAAGCAACACTCAGTCACCAAGTGTTGGTCGAGCCAATGCTGACGGAGGAAATGCTGATGTTCTATTCTCACAGAGGTTTTCCAAGCTGGAGGACTTGATTAACAAAAGGATGGATGACTTTCAGACGTCTCTGGATTTCATTGGGAAACAAATGGAAGATCTGGCTGTGGCGGTTAAAAACGTTGAAAAGAAGAATGTGTTGTTGGAGAAAAGATTGAATACACAGGAAGCTGAAAACCAGGAACTGAAATCAAGA
>NW_007496238.1:0-271 GCF_000475195.1 Diaphorina citri
TAGGGATTTGTTATTTTTTTATTATTTTTTTGTTTTGTTTAATTATTCATTAATATTAGCGCCTACAACTTAGGGTAAGGCTAAATAATTGAGAAATCACATTGATTGATCTCAGGTACCATAAGCGTTGTACAAAACAATACAGTAAAAATAATATTCCCGATTCTTGGAATTAAGTATTACATTTTTTAAAATAGGGCGATTTGTAAGCAAGGTAACACTCCATTTTATTTTTTGATAGATGAAACTCTAACAACAGAGGTCTTATCGT
>NW_007496239.1:0-271 GCF_000475195.1 Diaphorina citri
GACATTCCAAGGACTTCTTTTAAACTGGTTGTTCTTCTACTCACCCTTTAAATCTACAACAGAAGTGTCATTTGTCCTCAGGAGGCTTCATTCCCAAATACTTAATAGTTGTTTTCAATTTCAACTGTCGGTCGGAACGGGACTTTCATGATTCTTATTCTGTACTTTCTCACGAGCTGACGGACCTGGTCCTTTTGGCTTCTCTAGGGAACACTACACCCAATACTTACCTTGCTTTGAGTTATCTTGATAGAGTTACCCTGTATGCACT
>NW_007496240.1:0-271 GCF_000475195.1 Diaphorina citri
GAGAGGGATAAAGAGATTCTCTGGGTAAACTTGACACAAGTTGTGATGTTGTGCTGGAGAGAAAGAGAGGGAGAAAAAAAATGTGCATAACTTTGGAGAAAGTTGGAAAACTCAACAACAAAAACATCATATACAAAGCGAGGTGAAGAGGGAGGGGTAGACATGATGTGAAAGGGGAGAGAAAAAGACAGGCAAAAGACAATAGAAGTCTGTATGGGAGAGCTTTCTATGTGGGTTGTCGTTGTTTGTGGAAAGGAAAAATATAAAAAAA
>NW_007496241.1:0-271 GCF_000475195.1 Diaphorina citri
TCTAAAAGCGGCCCTATTCCCAAATTGGCCTATAAGTTCCACAACATACTTCAGACTTGCAAAAGGTTATGACGTCACATTACAGAAGGAAAACCTTTGAAAACCTTACATGACCATTATTATACATAGTAACTGTGACATAGTTTCAACTTAACTCCATTCACAAAAAGCCCACTCTAAGGCTTAGGTATAGGATTAACTGTCCCAAAGGATGAATTAAGCTTATACGAATTTACAATACTGTGACGTCAGAATTTCGTCAAATGCGACG
>NW_007496242.1:0-271 GCF_000475195.1 Diaphorina citri
TTAGGTCGTTCAGGTTCACGGGACAAGTGTATGGAGCCATATTGCTACTATGTATAAGCATATGGTATTAGCTACATATGTATGTAGGACTGGACATGTAGGTGTACGTCCATATTTTCTCCATAGCCTCACGCTTAGTGTAGATTTGCCCATCATATTGCAAATGATAGCTGATATCTGTAGTTATTTTGTTTTTCAATCAATATAGGCACAGGAGATAAACTCGTTTTTGGAAAGCGAGTTTTCCACGCAAATTTCGTAAACGAAAAAT
>NW_007496243.1:0-271 GCF_000475195.1 Diaphorina citri
ATAATGTTCACAGTAGTGACGAAAGCGATGTAGGAGGAAACCAGGATACTGACAAATCTTCCATACTATAAATGTCTACCAAATCTATGTAAATTTGACCGACTCCACTGTAGTTCATATTACAACTTGGTTTGTTTAAAATTATTCCTACTTCCTCCTTTCTTGCCAAAATAGTTTCCATACAAAGATGACCACCTTTTCCATGTTATTGAGCAAAAGATTGATAGAACATGATACACAATGAACACCTCATGAAAAGAAAATTGTAGAA
>NW_007496244.1:0-271 GCF_000475195.1 Diaphorina citri
GCTTTACTTTGACATAATGCAAAAATTTGCAACATGGTTTGCATCATTCTCTTTTCAACTCTTTTTTCCTTGTTAATGAATAGTGATGAATTAGTGAGAAGGAAGAATGGGCAAAAGACCAAGGGGGCACCTAAGACAATCCTACAAGACAAGCAAGACATACACACAATGAACTGTTTTACATGCTGCAAACAGCTGGCTATGGAAAAACATGGGTTACATGGGCAAGGCTTAGCTTTTAGATTTAGAACATAACTATGAATGATGAAGA
>NW_007496245.1:0-271 GCF_000475195.1 Diaphorina citri
AAATCTGTCAATCAATGATGTGAAAATGCAGTTGAATCAGAATGCGTCTTCTAGCAATGGTGCTCGTACCTATGCTAGTATGGTTGAAAATGGTTATGTTAACCCTTTGGTATCTAGTAAAAATAATATGTTAAATTCAAGTACAAGTAATAGAAATGATAGTGTCTTAGTTAGTAAGAATACGTTCGATAACGATTTTGATATGATGGATATGAACGTACCTAGTCCTCATTTAGGATAATAGGTACCTACCCATATTGTATTTTTATGT
>NW_007496246.1:0-271 GCF_000475195.1 Diaphorina citri
TATTTGACATATTTAGTCAGTTCCGGTCCGGAGTTAGAAGCGGTTAAATTTTAGCAATATCCAATGGAGAGAAAAAAAGTTCCGCCCTTATGGGTTAAAGTAGCTACTCAATTGTCCTCACGAGGCAAAGCCGAACAATCCTCGAACCCGCGACCTCGTGTCACCTGTGATATCCGTACCCACACGGCCCACAGAGGTTGCTTTTCCTACGGTTGCTTTTCATCTGTTTTCTGAACTTTTATTTCCAGTGAGGAGATGGCCACACGGCCCA
>NW_007496247.1:0-271 GCF_000475195.1 Diaphorina citri
GTCTCATTGTCCTTTAGAAGTTGTTTCTTTTTTTTTCATTAATTTCTTTGGCCAATTTTCTAATCCTAGTTTTTCTCATTCTCTTCAAGTCCTTGTTTAACTTCTCAAATCCTATACCATTAGTATCTTCATTCAGTCTCTATTCTTCTTCTATAATCTTCTTCGGCTTCTTCTTCTATCTTCTTATTTCTTGTTCCAAGTCTCTGTAAGCAATAAATAACATACCTAAACACAATAAGGAGCTTTCAAGAGCTTTTCTAAAGCTACACTG
>NW_007496248.1:0-271 GCF_000475195.1 Diaphorina citri
AGTTGGTAGTTCTCTGTTGATATTTGTATTGGTAGAAGTTGGGCCATCGGCTATTAAGCCCTATGGTCCCTGCGACCTAATAAGATCTTCTAGGTTTTTTGTACTTCTCTTAGGAAGGTAGCTTTGAGAGTCACTCGGTAGTGTAGTAATCAAGAGGGCGTAGGTTCAATCTCTGCCGAGGTATGGAATCCTCAATATGTTGTTTGAGATTTTGTCCACAATAACAGTTACCTACAGCAGTAACCTGCTGGAGTAAAGAGATTCTTTCGCC
>NW_007496249.1:0-271 GCF_000475195.1 Diaphorina citri
TTTAGCCCCAACACCTAAGCCTCAGATTGGGCTTTTTGTGTATGGAGTTGAGCTATATTTCAAAAAAAAAAAAAAAAAATTTTCTCTGATTTCAGGAACGGATCAGCTCAGATTCCATCCTGAAGACTCTCAGTACTACTCGGAGCCTTCTGCACCATCTGGGCCATCCGCACCAGCCAACAATGCGCCCAGCTATGCCGACCTGGTGAACCTATCCAAGCAAGAGGCTCAACAACAGGCCATCATAGATGCCCAGAAGAAATTCGAGGCC
>NW_007496250.1:0-271 GCF_000475195.1 Diaphorina citri
ATAGGAAGAATCTACCATGTCAGTATGTACGAAAGAACAACATACACAGAACACACAAAAGAGATCCCATGTCCAATGCTAATCAGCCCAGGCAATGTACTCAAAACACCTCACACATACAACCACAGTGCCAGACAACAAGAGGAAATAATTCCCAGAAAGGGTATTTCACAGATATGATCAACATGATACTAGAATCCTACATCGGACTGAGAGATGTGGACATGAGAAAGTACAACTACATAAACGAGCTCATCGCCTTTGTAGAAAA
>NW_007496251.1:0-271 GCF_000475195.1 Diaphorina citri
AATGTCTGCTAGAGAATCAATTTTTGCCATGATGGCACTCACCGTACTGTTATCGTCCTGGGTTGCTGACTCAAGATTAGAACTAACACCTGCTTTCAGGTCTGCGACGGTCATTACCTTAGATTGACAGAAGGTATCAATATTATTGCTACAACCCTGACCTGTACTATGTAAACAATTATTGTGTAGATCCTTGACTATCGGGGGCCCTGCCCTGTGGGCTACTGTACTGTTGTGCTTGCATAGCTGACACATGCAGTTCACGCGGTCA
>NW_007496252.1:0-271 GCF_000475195.1 Diaphorina citri
ATGGGATGGGCATGCTACGACACAGACCACATGCGTCTAATGTAGCAGTTGTTTCATTGCTACGAAATAAAAACGGCGCTGAAACACTCATGTTTAATATTTAAACCAAAAATAAGAGCTCCGTTGATACAGTTCCCTCTATGAAACATTTTCCAGGTATGGTCAAGGCTACAGCGTGAAGGTGCGTTGTGCTGAGGGTCGTAGTGCGGACGCCCAGACCTACCTCAGCCTGAACCTCCCAGTGGCAGATCTCGTGGAGACTCACGCCACA
>NW_007496253.1:0-271 GCF_000475195.1 Diaphorina citri
TTTTCTCTCTCTCTCTCTCTCTCTCTCTCTCTCTCTCTCTCTCTCTCTCTCTCTCTCTCTCTTTCATTCACTCGTGTTGTTCCAACTGAATCTCTCTCTTTCTTTCATTCATGTTGTTCCTATTGAATACCCAAAAAATGAACAACTGATCTGGATTAAGGACTATTTATCAATGTGGATGGAGGATCCTGCAGGATTTAGTTCGATTCCAACAAAGCCTCAAAATTACGAAATTGAAAAAAAAAAGAAAAAAAACACTTTAATTTATTTT
>NW_007496254.1:0-271 GCF_000475195.1 Diaphorina citri
ATCCGCGTAGTATTGGTTGGGAGGTACTACAAATGGTGCGTACTGGTTTAGTTTGTAGAAGGACTTGATATTGTTAGCAAGGGTAATGACAGGCTGGTAACTGAAAGCTTTTGGAGAAGCCCGCGGGACAGGAGCATACCCCGCGAACACAGCTGTCTGGTTGGGTGAGAAGCGTACACCGTAAGTTGGTAGTTGGTTATGATGCACTGCATGGTCTTGGTCATTTACAATATGGTTTGTATCATAATGTTGAGCAGGTGGAGGCAAGGAT
>NW_007496255.1:0-271 GCF_000475195.1 Diaphorina citri
GTAATCATACGAGTAACGAAATATACCTACAGGGTGTAAGAACAAGGATTAGGTAATCATACGAGTAACGAAATATACATACAGCGTGTAAGAACAAGGATTAGGTAATCATACGAGTAACGAAATATACCTACAGGGTGTAAGAACAAGGATTAGGTAATCATACGAGTAACAAAATAATTATACCTACAGAGTGTAAGAACAAGGATTAGGTAATCATACGAGTAACGAAATACGAGTATACCTACAGAGGGTAAGAAAAAGGACATGA
>NW_007496256.1:0-271 GCF_000475195.1 Diaphorina citri
ATACACCAAAAGAATCTTGGAGATTATCAACAACATAAAGAAGCAAGATCTTGATATTTCCAAGATAATAAATGATACTAAGCAAGTACAAAAACAGCTAAATAATGTGAATGGTAAAATAGAACGGTGTTTTACACTAGCTGATGAAATGATATTCAGGGATGTTTCTAGAGATGAAATGTCTAGAAAAGCGTACAAATATTTAGTTACTCTTCATACAGATTGTAATGATATTGTGAAAGTTGTTACAGAAATAGGTAACTTGAAGAAA
>NW_007496257.1:0-271 GCF_000475195.1 Diaphorina citri
TAGCAGCTTCATCAACCAAATTGTTTTCTCGAATGCCTACATGACTTGGAATCCATAAGAAAGAGACTACAGTCCCCATGTCGCTAATTCTTTGGACTTTGGTTGTAATATTGTTTACTAAGGGCGACTTATGGAACAAATTCTGTAAAGCTTGGAGCGAGCTTTTTGAGTCTGAACAGATGAAGAAGTTTTGGATACAAAAATTATTTTCAAGAAACCGGTGTAGTTCATCCAGGCACATATCAATTGCTGTTAACTCTGCAGTGAATAT
>NW_007496258.1:0-271 GCF_000475195.1 Diaphorina citri
CCAACACCTGAGAGCAGCCTAAATGTATATAGGTACTAAATAAAGTTTGATCAATACATTATGTTAGGTACCATTTGTAAAATGTTCTTATCGTCTCGAAATTGAAGAGAGAAGTAAGACAGAGTAGGAGATAGGAGAAAGCCAGTCGTTCCGAGAACGAACCTTATCTGTTTCGGAAAAAAATCCGTCCCGGGCGAGAATCGAACCCGCGACCAAATACCTAGGCAGACACGCTACCCTCCAAGGTAACTAGACTGGCTGTGCAGTACTG
>NW_007496259.1:0-271 GCF_000475195.1 Diaphorina citri
AGAGAGAGGGAGGGAGAGAGAGAGAGGGAAGGAGTTAAACTTGTTGCCAAATGCAGACACAATACGTAGGTAGGCGATATTTTCAATACGTAGGTAGAGAGAGGGAGAGAGAAAAAAGGAGGAGCAGGAGGAGAAGAAGGAGGGGGAGGAAAAGGAAAAGAAGAAGAAAAAAAGAGAGTAACATATCCTTTACCATCGAAAATGGACAAATTTAATTTTCACCCTACACCAAAACCAACATCTATCTTCTTCTCTTCTTCTTCCTCCTCCT
>NW_007496260.1:0-271 GCF_000475195.1 Diaphorina citri
AGGCCTGTGTTGCTCACATGGTAAATGCTGTAGGTGATCTCAGCGTTAACACCCAGATCATTATCCGTGGCTTCAATCTGAGAAGAAGAACAAGACATCAAGATATATCAGAGAGAAAACTATTTATTGATTTGATTGAAAAATGAAGATAACTGCCTCAATAAATATGAGAGATGGATTGCGAATCGCACACAGGCATTTCGCCACTGGTGTCTAGCTGTGGGACTATAAACAGGGAGGAGAACAGCTAACCCTAACCAGTCTAGCTAGT
>NW_007496261.1:0-271 GCF_000475195.1 Diaphorina citri
AGTTCCATACCTGGGATGCAATAGTTTCCTCATACGTATGGCAGGGCACCTGATCGCCAGGTTTGCTCTTCCTCTCTGCAGTGCTCCTCTTACTACCTCCGCCTGCACAACGCAAAACACATAGCTCAATAATAATGTGGTTATCGGATCGGTAGAACTCTCTCAGAAAAAGTTCTATAGGTCTTAAAAAGTCTTCTTACCGTTCTCGAGATATTTTGTTTACAGACAGACACACACACGGACCAATGGCTGAAACTTTGGATTTAGGCTC
>NW_007496262.1:0-271 GCF_000475195.1 Diaphorina citri
TCTCGTTGCAGAACGGGCCCATTGTCTCCAGAGCGAGACCTTTGAAGATGTACCCGTCTTGGATAAGGTTTGCATATTAAAGTCAATAACTATTGTAATAATAAGTAGACATTTTGCACCTTCGGGCCAGATTGGTAATATTAGGTAGAGAACTAGAGACCAAAATTGTCCTTTGGGCCGTAAAGATAAATAATATAATAGGTAGAGAATAAAGATCCTCCGTGGCGGATCGATATTAGCGGGTACAGAATTGTGGTCCTTTGGACCGGAG
>NW_007496263.1:0-271 GCF_000475195.1 Diaphorina citri
TGTCTTTTGGGACGCCCTGCGAATCTGACTTTGGGATGACGCCCTGGGACTCTGTCTTTGGGACGCTCAGGGATCTCACTTCGGGACGCCCCTGAGAATCATGTTTTGGCTTGTGACTGTGATTTTCTTTATTAACGCGAATATGCCGTTTTTTTTACAAGAGGTGTTTGGTCTTAGGTGTGGTACCTATGACTTATTGGTCTTTGGTACTGTTGACTTATGGAGCTAAAAGCTTCATTGTTTGACGCGAAAATTCCGAGTTTCAGTACTG
>NW_007496264.1:0-271 GCF_000475195.1 Diaphorina citri
GTACCTCTGTGCAGACAGTTTAGTCAACAATGGAGATGAACAAGGCAAGATGTCTTCGGAGGAAGAGAAATGACAACTTTGTGAATGGAAGTGACCTCTTCATGTCCTTTAAACACGTGGATGTAGTCTTCTAAATATAAATGATTCTGGAGATAGGAGCTAACCGATGGCCAGAAGGAGTGTCCAAATGAACAGCGACAGTTTCAAAATGAGTTGGGCTGAAGTTAAATGAACTCATTTTTCCTTCTCCTTTTTCAGTTACCTATAAAGC
>NW_007496265.1:0-271 GCF_000475195.1 Diaphorina citri
CTTCTTCTTCTTCTCCTCTTCCTCCTCTTCTTCTTTCACTTCTTCTTCTCCTCCTCCTCCTTATTCTTCTCCTCCTTTTCTCCTCCGTTTTCCTTCCAATTAAAGTAGAGTTTCTAATCAATTACAAATTGGAATGACAACGAAACTTTCAAGCACTGATAACGAAGCCTCTTTGTGAAATTCTGTACATAACATTTATCTACATAGCTAGATGAGGGTAGTTTAATTACCTACATACCTATCCCAACTTTTGAGATATTGAAAAGGGAAA
>NW_007496266.1:0-271 GCF_000475195.1 Diaphorina citri
TACCTATCAGAACAACAAGTTTTCGGTCTCAAATACAAAGTGAGGGTGAATACGGTTCGGATCTGGACCATGAAGCCTCGTCATTTGAGGAAAGCGAGAAAACCGCTCATCTACTTAATATCATACGATTTCAGCCATACTCGTATTTCAGAATAAGTATTTTTATGTTGGACGTTTCTTATTTCAGGACCTCTCGACCTCTCAAAGTTTGGCTTTCTTATTTCAGGACAAGTCGCGAGATATTTCTCGTACGGCTAGCATTGATATGAGC
>NW_007496267.1:0-271 GCF_000475195.1 Diaphorina citri
TCTACCTGTAATGCTGATTACAGGAAGGAGATTTCTGTATTGTTGCTTGCAATAAGCATGTTCTACTGTCGTGAGAATCAAAGTGTACCTATATCTGCAGTAACGGAATCCTACGTACAATTTCTGAATTCTCAGCACCTGAGAGCTAAGTATCTAGCTGATAAGCTCCAAAAAGAACGAAGCGCGTCCTAGATAGCTCGAAGTAGTAAAAACCTTTAGATGTTCAAAACGTCCTTGTGAGTTTTGTATGTTAAAAAAATAGCCCTTATTT
>NW_007496268.1:0-271 GCF_000475195.1 Diaphorina citri
TCCTCCTTGAATATTGATTATATCCCGGGAGTATAGCAGCTCCTTTGACTGTCCCGATGACAATCTCCCTCCGTCCCGGTGACGGAATTCCTTGGACTTGGAACTTATCGAATTTCTCGTCCCGATGACGAGATCCTTGAAATCCTTGGATTGACAAGTTTTCCTTATCGTCCAGTGACGATTTTCCTTGAAACTCCTTGGAGTGAATTTTCGTCCCGTTGACGAATATTGACCTTTTTGTGTAGGTCTCCCGTTATCGTCTCACTGACGA
>NW_007496269.1:0-271 GCF_000475195.1 Diaphorina citri
AACGGAAGAAAACAAAAGATATTTAAAACGACGTGATGAAGTTTTTAATTGAATAAAATGCAAGATTACTGGATGGTGTGAAAAGGAACAACCCAGGTACACTTTAGTAGACAGAGTTACCTGACTACAAATTTTCAATTCATTTAAAAAAGTTTGACTCTGTAAATTTGAGTAGCTACAACTTAACTCCATACACAACAAACCCACTCTGAGACTCAGGTGTAGAGGCAAACAGCCCCAAAAGTTGAGTTAAGTTTATAAGAATCTACAA
>NW_007496270.1:0-271 GCF_000475195.1 Diaphorina citri
ACACCTAGTCTCCGCACACGAGAATGTTACAAAAAGTGATGGCAATCCAAACTGACGATACATAGCAAATACTGTTTTCTTCTTCTGCTCCCAGTATGGCGGGCTGGAACGATCTACCTGTAAAATTCTATATCCATCGTTGTGCTGCACCAAGTCGTTGACGAAAGTTGTATTCAAAATATCCCGCACTGTTACCGTGTTTTGCTTCCTTTTTTTCCGAAGGGCCAAAGAAATTTGATTAGCAATTTTATACCTTCTTAAACGACTAAAC
>NW_007496271.1:0-271 GCF_000475195.1 Diaphorina citri
AAATGTTTTAGAGCGCCTCATGGGGAAAAAATATGTAGGTATCTACCAATAAAGGTAAGATAAAATAAATACAAAAAATAGCTCACCCCTAAGGGGATTTAGCTAAAAAAAAATACCAATTACCAATGCTAATGCCAAGGACAGAGAAAACAATCTGCTCACCAATATGCAGGTATGTTGTTGGCGCTTTATCATTAAAGAAAAAAAGAAGGTATGTACCTAAGTAGGCACTAATCAGCTAAGTTACCTACTGAGTAGCTTTAAGAGACAA
>NW_007496272.1:0-271 GCF_000475195.1 Diaphorina citri
TTCGTAGAACAATATCTTGACCACAAAGTCCTTCTTGGTGGTTTGGGGGAACGGAGGTAAAATTTTGTCAAAATGATAAGGACTTGAATAAACAACGTTCTTATTTTCATTAGAAACCACAAAGCCACAACGTATGCTGGCAAGTCTAGATGGATTCAATGTCTAGTAAAGTTTAAAACAATTATACACGTAGATTTTAACCTGAATTAATCTGATAGATATAGGATAATTATATGTATAACCTATCTAGTAACTGATTGTACTGACTTTT
>NW_007496273.1:0-271 GCF_000475195.1 Diaphorina citri
TTTCGGAAACGCTGAGCAAAAATCCAGTCTGGCAACAATGGTGAACGAATGTCCAAGTGAATGAGTGTCTGTTCACCCATTTTTTCCTTGTACAAGTAGGTTCTTAAACAGTGGATAATGGTAGCTGGACAAAAGTGAAGCCATTTTGCTCTGTTGAGAACCATTTTACGGGGTTTCAATCAGACCCAGAAGTCCCAGAACCCAGAATCTAGAAAATTTCTCATATTTAAATTTTAATTACAGTGACGTCTGTCGAACCAACAAAACGATT
>NW_007496274.1:0-271 GCF_000475195.1 Diaphorina citri
CCTGTAAGCCCTTTAATACTCGTATCCTAAGCCGTTTTTGTAACCTGTAAGCCCTTTAATACTCGTATCCTAAGCCGTCTTTGTAACCTGTAAGCCCTTTAATACTGCTATTTAATCTAGTATTAGGTGTGTATTTATTTGCAGCCTGTTTTTCCCCAAGATATTCTGTGGTACCTCATTTGGGAATCACTGTGTTAGAGCAGAGAGCTTTCTATAGTTTTTCTTTTTATGTAATGGATTAAACCGTTAACCGTCGTTGAGTTTGAACGAA
>NW_007496275.1:0-271 GCF_000475195.1 Diaphorina citri
TGTGGCGTATGGTACAGGTGGGCCAATAAATGGTACGTTTTTTTAGGTGGGCGAATAAATGGTACACTTACCCTACCTGTAAATTTTTATGAGAATAGATATACAGGTGACTAGGTAGTCAATAAATTAGATAACAATTTCGTTTAATTATAACAATTTTCTCATTATCAACCCGAGTGTCTCTGTTCGATAGAGGGAACTGTAACTGCTATAGCAGACCTTATAATAATAATAATAATAATAATAATAATAATAATAATAATAATAATAA
>NW_007496276.1:0-271 GCF_000475195.1 Diaphorina citri
TAATAATAATAATTCAATTACCATACAGTCAAACCTGGCTCATTGGGACCCGTCTAAATGGTAAATCTGGATCAATTTTTTTTTTGTCCTTTTAAGAAGAAAGAACTTCTTCTTCTTCTCCTCCTCCTCTTCTTCCTCCTCCAGTTCTTCTTCTTCTTCTTCTTCTTCTTCTTCTTCTTCTTCTTTTTCTCCCCCTCCTCCTCCTTCTTCTTTCAATTTGCAATCACCCTGTTTTTTCTAATGACTTGCAGCATATTTCTAGCATCACAGC
>NW_007496277.1:0-271 GCF_000475195.1 Diaphorina citri
GAAAAAATAAAGAGAGAGAGAGAGGAGAGGGAAAAAGATAAAGGAGAGAGAGAGAGAGAGAGAGAGAGAGAGAGAGAGAAAGAAGAAAGAGGAGAGAGAGATATAGAAAGAACAATGAATGATTAATTCAGTTAAGCCCAAAACATTAGAAGGATGATCATTTACAACTTTTAGCACATTCAAAGTACAGTCTCTTCCCTTCGAAATTTTATATGAAGGGATCCTTAAAATAAGCTTTTCAGACTTCGGATGTAGAGGTTGGTGTTTCGAG
>NW_007496278.1:0-271 GCF_000475195.1 Diaphorina citri
CTTTCTCTCTCTTCTGTGCTGCTTTGTTTTTCTTTTTATTTCACTCCAATTCCGTCCGTATTCGTTGTAGGTAGAAAAAGAAAAAAAGAAGAAGAAGAAGGAGAAAAGGAAGCAGAAGAAGAATGAGAAGAAGAAGAAGAAATGAAGCAGAAGTAGAAGAAAAAGAGGAAAAAGTAAAAGAAGAAGAAGAAAAATAGAAGAAATTCAAAGTCCTTCATGTATGACGATTCCAATTCATTTTACACATCAAAGAATACCTTGTTTATACTAC
>NW_007496279.1:0-271 GCF_000475195.1 Diaphorina citri
CCATCGTGCCAGTCCCAAGTATGAGATAGTCTGACTTTTGGTAAGCTCCGTCATGAGATGACTTGGTACTCCAGCCTAAGATGACTTGGTAAGGTCCAGCCTATGATGGTTTGGCTAATGGTTGGCCATCGTGCCAGTCCCAAGTATGAGATAGTCTGACTTTTGGTAAGCCCCGTCATGAGATGACTTGGTACTCCAGCCTATGATGGTTTGGCAAATGGTTGGCCATCGTGCCAGTCCCAAGTATGAGATAGTCTGACTTTTGGTAAGC
>NW_007496280.1:0-271 GCF_000475195.1 Diaphorina citri
GGGTTATTTCAAGAAGGCCCTAAGTACAAATATCAAGTTCTGAGTGAAACCTGAAACAGCTTTAAAATTTCTCATTGCCATTGAAAAGTAATGGCAGGGTTTCACGAAAACTCGTGTATCTTTGTGAAGAGTTAATATATCAACATGATTCTTTTTGGGACTAATTTTTAACAATATTCCTAATTGGAAAAGTCGCTATACTAAGAAAAGGCTTGTAGCAGAGTTGGTCCCTTCCTGCTTCAAAGCCTGCACATAATATTTTCATCACTTT
>NW_007496281.1:0-271 GCF_000475195.1 Diaphorina citri
AAAAAAAAAAAAAAAAAAAAAAAAAAATCAGCCTAGTTCGCTTGGAGGGTATCGCGTCTGCCTTGTTAGCAATAGGTGGCAGGTTCGATTCCCGCCCGGACGAATTTTTTCATTCTAAACTATTTAGGTTCGTTCTCGGAACTGTCTTCGTCTCTTTGCTTTTGGGACGATAAGAACTCTATTGTTCAATTTAGCCCCCATTTAGCACAGAATACATATTTTTGTATGTATTCTATGAATGGGGGTACATCCCAACAAAAATAGACAGGAC
>NW_007496282.1:0-271 GCF_000475195.1 Diaphorina citri
GTACAGCTAGATCATACCTGCCTCGGTGGTGTAGTGGTCAAGACGCTCGCCTGGTAAACAGGAGGGCGTGGGTTCAATCCCAGCAGACGTTTGGAATTTTGTCCTCAATATTTTAGAAATATAGAGAATTTGACCACAATATTAGTAGTACCACTAGTCGCTTACTGCTGGAGGAACGAGGAAAGGTAGATGCTCTATAGTCGTATTCAAACTGTATAAGTTACCTTGGGGGATAGTAGCGTCTGTCTTGTAAGCGCTAGGCCACGGGTTC
>NW_007496283.1:0-271 GCF_000475195.1 Diaphorina citri
TAAAAATCCATATGTACTTCAATAGCCAAAATCATTTTTATACGGGGTACCAAATAACTCGGAGCTTTGTGACCATCCTGTACTACTGAAAACGAAGTAAGTAAGTAGGTACGTGTACGTCTGTACCTGTATAGTATGATGTCATTAATAATCGAGACGTCAAGGTTCATATACGATTTTAAAGACCCCCGACGAGCCAAGGGGATATAGCTCAGTGGTAGAGCGCTCGCTTCGCATGTGAGAGGCCCCGGGTTCAATCCCCGGTATCTCC
>NW_007496284.1:0-271 GCF_000475195.1 Diaphorina citri
CTGTTCCTGTTATCTTGGTCCTGTAATTGGCTACTCACTGCAATGTCTTCACTTTCCTTAGATGTCTCTTTGTGGATTTATACTCGAGAAATGACGGTTTTGTCATACAAACAAGACCCTCCCTCCTCTCTTTTCCAACATATTCCTCTTTATTCCTTCCCCCTTTTCCATTTCCCCCTGTTTTCCCCCCTTTCTTTCCACCCTTTGATTTTGTATATTATTTAAAATTTCATGATAACACTATTCTGTACATCAAGGGTGGGGTGGTAGA
>NW_007496285.1:0-271 GCF_000475195.1 Diaphorina citri
GTAGACTGGAATATCCCATGAGTGGAGTGTCATTCCATGGGTTCTTTGAGAACAATAGGGTAAGAATACTTAGAGTTAGGTATATTCGATTATGTGAAATTTAATTCAGTCAAACATGGCTGAACCAATGATTTAATTCAGCCATGTTTGACTGAATCAAATTTCACATAATCGAATACAACTTAGTACTCCCATAAAAGCCAGCCTAGTTAGCTTGGAGAGTCTCCTTGTAAACGCTAGGTCACGGGTTCGATTCCCGCCTTGGGCGAAC
>NW_007496286.1:0-271 GCF_000475195.1 Diaphorina citri
TCCTTATAGGTACTAAGTGTACTAACCTTACTTACTCTTTTGAATTTACATTAAAAACTTTAATACCTAATAATAATTTATTGTTCTTGAGTTCTTGAACCTATTAGTCTTATAATTATTTCCTTCTCCTTAGGTAGGTACCTACCTACCTATTTATAACTCTGGGGTCTTGCGACTTGCTGAAGTATCTGTAATCTGTATCTACCTACGCGATGATATTATGATGAGTACGTAGTACGAGTAAAAAGTATTCGAATACTTTTGTACTCAC
>NW_007496287.1:0-271 GCF_000475195.1 Diaphorina citri
TCCAATAAGTCGGGAATTATGCGAGTACGTTTGTGTGGGGCAAATAGTTTGTTCTAGGCCAGCCGTACTCAACCTGGGGCCCACCAACCTTTTCAGGGAGGCACTCCAAAGCTTAAGGTAATGGCAGCTACTCTCACGCTCAGACCGTCCGTCGGTCTGTCAGACAGTCGAACGTATATGGTGGGAAAAGATTCAGACCGTCTGAGAGAGACGTATTTTTCCGCCACTCACGCTCAGACCTGGGTCTGTCGGACGGTAAATGGTACGTTTT
>NW_007496288.1:0-271 GCF_000475195.1 Diaphorina citri
TATTTGGAAGGGTGATCGTCTGAGGCGCAACGTGTTAAATTTCGAGGTGCACTCAGCCTCGTGAGGAAAATTGAGGAGCTGGTGAAATCTGAGGAAAAGGCAAGACTATGAAAGCTTGATATGACCTTAGCAGTACTCTCACATGCAATTAAAAAAGCTCTTATTGGGTCTTGGCCACCTGATATTGATGTTTCAAATTGTGTTCTTCATGAAGTAGATAATGTTCTTCATGAGAAAGTGATTTCAGGGGATTCCAAGGGTTAGAGACAAG
>NW_007496289.1:0-271 GCF_000475195.1 Diaphorina citri
GAACGGCATTGGGCCCGAAATCAAACCTCGGGCGATCTGGACGATTCTCGCCTCATAGAGGGAATAACAGGGGAGCGAACGATTTATAAGAAGCGATCCGACCAGGAACCCGAGATCGGATCACCTCAAATGAAACCGAAGCGACTCCGCCTGGTGGTGGATGTGTCGGGGAGTATGTACAGGTAGGTACTAATATTATTATTACACAATTGGATCAAACTTTATTTACAGATGGTAACAAAATGTATCTACATATAAATACAAAATAAAG
>NW_007496290.1:0-271 GCF_000475195.1 Diaphorina citri
TATTGATCGCCCCCCATATCGCCCCCTAAGGCTTCATCGCCCCCATGAAAATCTCCATCGCCCCCAAGGGGGCGATATTGCCCAGGTTGGGAAACACTGCTCTAAGGGGTTAAATGGATCTTTATGAAATGATATACCTACTATTATATGTATTCCACACACACACAATGCCTCCTATAACCTTAATATAAATAACATTTTTACTTTCTATTACCTTTACGTATAGGGAACCTATACAAGGTAATGAGAAAGTATTGCAATCGGTCCAAAT
>NW_007496291.1:0-271 GCF_000475195.1 Diaphorina citri
GCGGCGGCATTGCCAGTGTAAAAAGATTATCCAAACGTGGAAATTGATTGCAAAGGAGACACTTAGTAATGCTGTGATATCCACAAGAGTTGTGAAAAAGCTCTGCTTTACACACAAATAATTTGTGATTTGATTTGATTGATTTGTCCGCTATACGAAGATTTCACTGTAGAAGTTAGGAACATGGCGAAAGAGATAATAATAATAATAGACTCTTGAGTGGAAGGTAACCACTAGGCGAGGTTAACGCCGGAGGCGTTTTCTACCACCT
>NW_007496292.1:0-271 GCF_000475195.1 Diaphorina citri
CTCAATTGCGTGATTGCTATTGCTTTTAATTGCATTGATTCTTGGTTGCTTGTCACTATTTCTCTGTGATTTTTAACAAAAAAATTTTCCATCCAATTTTCTACAAGTTCATATCCGAATGTCACAAATGTGTTTTTCTTTGATTCATATACTGTGTAACATTTATGGTAAATACACCTTCTCTAATGTAGTCGCATTTTTCTTCTCTTATAAAAAAGTTCTTTGACTGTTGAAATTTTTACCCACTCGTATTTTTGTCAAACAAAATTAT
>NW_007496293.1:0-271 GCF_000475195.1 Diaphorina citri
TTTCTTGCCCCCGCCGGGAATCGAACCCGGGTCTCCCGCGTGCAAGGCGAGTGCAGTGACCACTACGCCATGGGAGCTCAATTCGAATTATATTCAGAATCTTTGTCCTCGGTAGCGTCAAAGAAAGGTGATGATAAATAATTTAATGTTGTTATTTACTAATGCAAAGGAATTGATTATTATGTCATTCACCCCTGAAGCAAAACCTATAGAAGAACCTGAAGAACCTGACACAAAACCTAAAGAAAAACTTGAAACGAAACCTAAAGAA
>NW_007496294.1:0-271 GCF_000475195.1 Diaphorina citri
ATATGAAATTCAGCTCAGGGGAATTTTCATTGACATTTGAAGGGTATCTGAATGTTAATGACGGCAAATAGCTTCAAAGTCAGTAGGTAGAAAAAAATGTGTTAGTATTGAAATGGAAATAGGTACTTGCAATTTATTATAAAATTAACAGGTTGGTATACGAAGAAGAAAATAGAAAAGAAAAAGAAGACATTCTTGTCTTGAATCGATATATCTAGGGAACCGAAGAAAAAAAAATCGCGCTAAAATATCGTGCATAACAATAGGGAAT
>NW_007496295.1:0-271 GCF_000475195.1 Diaphorina citri
GAAAAGCATAGGCACTTTCTTTGCCAGAATTTTTGATGGGTGACAATGTCTGCTGACTAAATTAATATGTGTGTAAGGGCGGAACATGCTGGAATTGGAAAATGTTCTCTCATCAAGACACTCTCTGTATTGGGATTTCAGGAATGCGAACGGTATCACTCATATTATTTACAAATCATGTGAGTGGCGACTCGGGAGAAGTTTGCATATGAAGCAGACACTATGGGGGTAAACTTTCTATTAAGGTGTGTCCAAACATAGTCGACAGGCT
>NW_007496296.1:0-271 GCF_000475195.1 Diaphorina citri
TACTGTAAGTGAATTTTAAACCACTTTTGTACAAATTGAAAGTCTGAATTTTCAAAATAAAACATTTGTAACTTTATTGTATTATTTTTTTTCTTTAATAAAATAATGATCTCCCTAGTGTAGTTTCTTTTTCATTTCAGCACTGTTCCTAGAACATCACTCGTATATTGATTCTTTACGTCAACAGTATTGATTCTTTACATCAACAGAAAGAACCGATGAGATTTTTAAGAAAGAAACACACAGTTTTGTAGATTAAATAGAAGCGATA
>NW_007496297.1:0-271 GCF_000475195.1 Diaphorina citri
GGCCCGTCCTTCCTTTATTATTACGATAGTAATGAAAAAAAGATATAGTGGACGGGCTATTGTATTCGCTTCGGTGTCGTCAGTCGGTCGGTCTGTCTGTCCCCATAGAAGGACTTATCCAAACCTGTTCAATTTAAAGGTCTTTTTACAAGGAACACGAAAGTGGTGGTGCAAATTTTGTCCAAAAAGCCAAAAAAAAAAACTGGTTTTGGGGGGATTTTTTCACATTTTCTCACACAAATGAGCTCTGATCTTGAAATTTGTCGCGACG
>NW_007496298.1:0-271 GCF_000475195.1 Diaphorina citri
GGGCCTTCCACAGGGAGGTCCATCCGTTTAATTTTTTGCTTGCGGCGCGGAGGTTTTTCCTGTTATACTCTTCCGTGAGAAATCCTTAAAAATATTAATGCATTAAAGGATTTTTAGGTAAATGCCCTTTAGGAATTCATTTCTCGGCAAAGTCACAACTTTGGGTCGGGGTCGTGTTTTTTTGGGTCAGCACTAGAAAGCTATTCCCTATGAAAACTCATTTCTTTCTTAAATTTTGAGGGAAGAAGCCCACTGTTGTAATTAGTACCGA
>NW_007496299.1:0-271 GCF_000475195.1 Diaphorina citri
TTACACCATTACATCAAGTATTTAGAAATCCCACCAGAGTTCAGCATGTATATCGTCTTCACTCTATAGGTAACTGAAGAATGTAACTAGCTTATAAATCGTCCAGCTTACACACAGAACAGAAGGATTCCGGGGTATTGTTCGAATGCTTGGAAAGCCAAAGCCAACAAATATTGAAAGTTTTTTTTTTTTTAACTGTTTGTAGGATATCAGTTGGACATAGCTGGGAATTGAACCCGAGACCCTTGGATTAGGAAACAGAGACCTTTGC
>NW_007496300.1:0-271 GCF_000475195.1 Diaphorina citri
CGGACCATCTTCTGTGACATGTAATTAGGACCTTACGTAATCTAGGGGACTCGTTCAATGAGCCATGGTCTTTGTTCCCTAGAAAAGTCTTTGTCCAAGTTTTTGGAGAGGTGTCAAATGACCCGATGGCCCAGCGGCGGAAGCAATGTACCAGTTCTCCATTGAGCACTGAAGTTGAGTAACGAT
The DNA here is from genome assembly GCF_000475195.1 of Diaphorina citri. Taxonomy (NCBI): domain Eukaryota; kingdom Metazoa; phylum Arthropoda; class Insecta; order Hemiptera; family Psyllidae; genus Diaphorina; species Diaphorina citri. The sequence goes on from NW_007496300.1 coordinate 187, forward strand.
GCGCTCATATGACTGGAAGCAGAGTGCATACTTTTGGAATTACTGTTGGTGTAGCAGCTGACGAAGACTACGATTTGGTATCAAC
>NW_007496301.1:0-271 GCF_000475195.1 Diaphorina citri
AATACGAGGAAAGCGGGTATTTACCTGTGTTGGAACGGGGTACAATAAAATTACCTACAATGCCATGATTTACAAATTTTCCGTTCATTAAAACGGATAAAGTGTCTCAATTGGTACTTTTACTATATCATATTAGATATTAGACTAAATACTAAAGGGAGCAACGACCAAAAATACCACAATTGACAACACTACCCCACCCATTATTGGCCGTTCTTCAATACAAACTTCCTTTGTGATGATTGACAGGTACATATCCAAGTGCTGACAG
>NW_007496302.1:0-271 GCF_000475195.1 Diaphorina citri
TAAAGGTGAAATGAATGTTTTCTTACTACATCTAAATGGGGTGAAAATTACCATTTCAAGTATAAAAAGTTACCGCAATAAAACGATAAAACCCCATAATTATTATATCCATTTTGTCGTTGTCCAACCGAAGGTAAAACCCAAAATTAGACAAACCGTCAACTGATGCTTTGTCCAAATTGTCAAAATAATTAACATGTACGTAGCCTCGTCTCAAGAAACAATAATAACGTCAAAATAAATACCATACAAAATATAAGTAAACCCAAAG
>NW_007496303.1:0-271 GCF_000475195.1 Diaphorina citri
CAAAACTCCGAAAAAGTAACTTTAAATCGTCGAAAATTCAATTTTCAATTGCCATTCTAATGAAAAAGTTCAAAGAGTTGTGACGTCAGATTTCACGTCAAAATGTGCAGATACGCTTGCGCACAAACAATAGAAGCGGGAGTCATGAATTATGACGTCATCGCCTACAGGAGCGTATGCCGTGACATCAAAGTTCACGATTTACCGGTATTTTTTAAATCGATTTATCTCGGTATCTAGAAGTCGTAGATGAAAAAGAAAAATTCCGTTG
>NW_007496304.1:0-271 GCF_000475195.1 Diaphorina citri
AGAGCAATGAACCCTTGGCCTTCAAACGGAGTCAATTGGGCGTTCAAATCCTTCCTAATACCAAACGTGTAAGCAAACAGTGAGCTTATTAAAAGTTTCTAACTTAAGAGCATAATGAGATTGGAAGGTTCTCATTCGCAGGAAGGTTGTTTTCAAATTTGTATTATCTTGCGTTCTTGGAAGTTCTTGGAAACAGTTCTTGGAAACATTTCAGGGAACTTGAGACTACGGTAGAACCACTTTCCCCCTCCAACCCCCACACATGTAAAAG
>NW_007496305.1:0-271 GCF_000475195.1 Diaphorina citri
CTGTTTCTGCAAACCTTGGCTACTCACTGTGGTATTGTAAATTTGAACAAGGTGAATACGCGCGCGACCAGGCCCTTACACACTATGCAGAATATTCCTCCATATTCTACATAATTCTCTGCAACTCTTCACTCGACACTGTATGTTTCAAAATTAATCCTCGATTCTATTTCTCCTTGCTATTCTCCATCATTCCAACAAATTGTGAAAAATGCATAAAGATTACTGATGTTTTAGCGAAATTGTATGATATCCGTATCTAGTTACATAA
>NW_007496306.1:0-271 GCF_000475195.1 Diaphorina citri
ATTTAGGCTCTAGGGACCTCAAAACGTGTTTTGGCACTAAAAACTGACCATCGAAAATTTGACCCGATTACCTTACTTTCCTTCCTATAGGATAAGGAAAGTAAAAAGTCTGTAATTCAAACAAATGAAATTTAACTGTACAATTTTGCGTGGTTGTATCAGAGACTAAAAAGTTTAATTCAATTGCATTTTGGTTTCCAGTCTTTTCTCTTTTCCTTCTTCTTCTTCTTCTTCTTCTTCTTCTTCTTCTTCTTCTTCTTAAAAAAAAGCT
>NW_007496307.1:0-271 GCF_000475195.1 Diaphorina citri
AACGAACGATTCAAACATTCAAAACATGCTTCACATTCACACATTCAAAAGAGTATCTCAGCATAGGAGCATCATAGTTTCATAGTCAGTACACGCTCTTTGTTCTAAGGCGTCCTACATTCTCACTATTAACACGCATCCAATTCCATACCAAAATAGATGTGGTTGGGCAAGTAATACCCTTTCATACAGTCATGTAGCGGTGTAAGGTGCCCTGCATAGTGTTCTTACTGTATCTTATCCCGACGCAGTGGGATTTTTATCCCTTTTC
>NW_007496308.1:0-271 GCF_000475195.1 Diaphorina citri
CCATTGTTACAGTTCCCTCTATCAAACCTCTTCAAAAATAATCAGAATATCTATATAAACTTTGGAAACGGGATACCATGTCAACAAGAGTCCTGATAGCATCATAAGATGCTGAAACATGTTGATTCTTTTCCATCAATAAACTTGTTTATTTAGTCAGATGAAGACTTATTTTCTTGTTATTTAGTATTACCAATATCTGTTTTTCTTTCCTGCAGGTGCATGGCAAGTTCTCTCTCATAGATTTAGCAGGTAACGAGCGCGGGGCAGA
>NW_007496309.1:0-271 GCF_000475195.1 Diaphorina citri
GGGGAGGAGAACAAAGAAAAGAACGGAATGATTTGAAGACAAAAATGAAAGAGGAGGAGGAAGAGGTCAGGAGAAGTGAAGAGGAAGGGAAGGAAGATCAAAAATAGGGAAGAAGAGAAGAAGGTGGGGAAGAAGGAGGAGGAGGAGGAGATCAGGAAAAAGGAAAGATGAGAGAATTAGGAGAAGGAATAGAATCAGGAAAAGGAATAAAGAAGGAAGAAGAGAAGATCAGGAAAAGTGAAGAAGAGGAAGAACAAGGGCAGGAGAAGGA
>NW_007496310.1:0-271 GCF_000475195.1 Diaphorina citri
GGATTGTCTTTCCGATCCTTTTAGGATAAGGAACACGGTTAGACCAGTGGTAACGCGCTCGCTTGCTTGCCGATCCTTTTACGAAAAAAACCTTTTCTTTTCTGAAATAAATGAGAGAAAACGATGTTGTTTTATATCCTCTTTCTACTGGTATCAATATCTCGATTTTGAAGGGGGGAAAAATTCTGAAAACACCTACTCGTAAATGACTGATTCAACTATACAAACTGTTTCCTGTTTTCCGCCGGTTGGTATGACTACTATGTCCACT
>NW_007496311.1:0-271 GCF_000475195.1 Diaphorina citri
TGCAAAGCCTCCCCACAAAAAAAAAAAAAAAAAAAAAAAAAAAAAAAAAAACAACAACAACAACAAGGCGTGAGTTCAATTCCCGTCTGTGATCTGGAATTTTATCCTGAGTATTCCTCAGTTTTTTGTAAATTTTTACGGACTCTTCAGTGCTATTTGAACAGTATAAATAAGCAATACATATAAACAATGAACACTATTATTATCTCTCAATTTTTGCTCCAATCGAGACTATTCCAGTGGTATCTTATAATTATGGACTGTTCCATTC
>NW_007496312.1:0-271 GCF_000475195.1 Diaphorina citri
AAAGTGGCTGTACTGCCACTATCAGAATAATCTAATGTTTTATTAACAATCTTTGTCTTTTTTGGTGTTGGGTTTTTTTGTGTGATTTTTTCTTACCATTTGTCAGTACTAGTATAGCTTATTATTTTTTGTCTTTTTCTGAGAGATCTTTTGAATCTTCTACCCTTTTGTTTTTTGATCTTGCATATTTATCTTTGTTTTTTGATCCTTGTGATCTTTTGAATCTGAAATTGTATATAACTTTTATATTCATTTGTACATTGTTTTGGAA
>NW_007496313.1:0-271 GCF_000475195.1 Diaphorina citri
CACGGATCCCCCTGTCCAACGGAAAGAGCACCGTAAGCCTCAACTCCGTAGGGTGAGTTCCTTCTAGCTCTTACGCATCCCCATTCTGCCCACGTTCAAATCGTGAGCCCCTTACTGTTTTAAGCCATAGTAAACTTTATAGACCCGATATAATCCACATATCGTCTATCTATCATATCACTACCTATCATTCCCCTTTATCTCAGACTATCAGTCAAACCCCGTGTATCGGACGATACACACAGTACGTAGTAAGTCAAAGGGATAACAG
>NW_007496314.1:0-271 GCF_000475195.1 Diaphorina citri
TTCTATTCTACCGACCTATCAAACAATACAAGACTTTATTTAGACTGCGGAGGTAAAGGCACTTTTCAGACTCATCCTAGCAGTATAAATGAGGTATATCATGGTATATGTTTATTCTATTCTACCGACCTATCAAACAATACAAGACTTTATTTAGACTGCGGAGGTAAAGGCACTTTTCAGACTCATCCTAGCAGTATAAATGAGGTATATGTTTATTCTATTCTACCGACCTATCAAACAATACAAGACTTTATTTAGACTGCGGAGG
>NW_007496315.1:0-271 GCF_000475195.1 Diaphorina citri
GCCATATGACGGGTAGACAGGTTGCTTCTTGATCTCTGAGGAACGAGGGGTCTTGAACCTTTTAAACAAATTCAGTATGCCTGTAAAATTTACAGTTTAAATAGAATAGAATATACCCTATTCATACTGCCCAGATGAGACTCCTCTTTTGTGATACCTAGGGGTTGGGTCCTATTCTGGCATCATTTTCAAGTCACAAAAGACTAGCAGTTAGTAAGTTTTGTGACTGTGCCTGGGAACCGTTTTCGGATTACACAAATTGCACGAGACA
>NW_007496316.1:0-271 GCF_000475195.1 Diaphorina citri
CAACTAAAAAATAAAAGTCACACAGATAATGTAATTTTGTAACAAAACAAAGTATTATTTTGGCAACAAACAAATTAGATCAGACAAGAACGATATACGTATCACTGGAAAAAACTAAAAATATTTTTATGAGGGTACCAAAAAAGACCGTTTTGCCCCAAGGCTGGGGCGAAATGGTCCTATACCATATACATGGAAAACACCTTGGGGCAGAATGGAACCCTGGACACTACTCGGTTGAATTTAGTTCTTGAAGAAGTATGATGTTCAA
>NW_007496317.1:0-271 GCF_000475195.1 Diaphorina citri
CCCTCCCTATTTCCATGATTCCTAAATTTAACTCTTGTGAAATACTCGTAAATTTTATTTGTATGTATTTATTTACACTCATGCATCTGATTTTATAAATTTATTCAGGGACATACATTTCCCGATTTTTCTGTAAATAAGAGACATGTAAATAATAGATTTTGAAATTCTTAAAGCCCAGAATAGGTACTATGAATAAAACTCTAAAGCATTTTGAGTTTCTGATGTACATAATACCTATGTATGTAGGAAGATACATAGATAATAATAA
>NW_007496318.1:0-271 GCF_000475195.1 Diaphorina citri
AAACAAAAAAGTCCGGATATAGCGTACGGGGAGATTTCAGAAATGGACGACAAACTAAAAGCTTTAGCTGAAAGGATATGCAAGCAACCAAGCGCAAATGACCCACCTAAAAGTGAAGAACAGAGTCGTGAAAAGAAAAGTAACAAACGATGGAAAGAATCACTTAGCAGAACAGAAGATGAAAAGAAACACGGAAAATCCAAGAAATATCACTCAAACGATGACAGCTATGATAGTACGAGGAAGAAGTACAGAAGATTTTATAAAAGAA
>NW_007496319.1:0-271 GCF_000475195.1 Diaphorina citri
GGAGAGAGGGAAGAACCCATTATTACACTCTTCCCATCCTTCTGACGTCGTTAACAATGACAAAGTAACAAATGAAAATCATACCTGACCCACCTGCTGCGTTTTCTGTCACACATTTTAGACGGCGACATTTTCCAAATTCCCTCAGACTTTAATTAAACATCACTAGCGGGGAAAGCATTAGCAACATGACTATATCGAGGAAGGCAATAATTTCCATTCTTCTCTTGAAAAATCCACTACAGCCGAGGTGAAGGATTGTTCATCCTAA
>NW_007496320.1:0-271 GCF_000475195.1 Diaphorina citri
TCGATTGGACCATGCTCAAGCAGAAGAGCGCAAGCGGTGGCGGTGCCGGGGCCGGCAATGGAGGTAAAAATTGATTGATTGATCAGGGTTTATACGCGACCTGGAAAAGTCATGGAATCTGAAAATCGGCCAAAAAGTCATGGAAAATCATGAAAATTTAGGGTTAGCTACGAAAAGTTGTGAAAAAGCTGTTTGCTAGGCCGCGGGTTCGATTCCCGCCCGGGGCGGATTTTATCCTGATGGGATAATGTTCGTTCTCGGAACGGCTGGC
>NW_007496321.1:0-271 GCF_000475195.1 Diaphorina citri
TACACACGCTACGAGTTTTTTCTTTCTAATAGGTGTGGACATTCAACTGTAAGATCCCTGTACTTCGAGTACCAATGGAAAACTGTGCGATCTATCGCGTATTTTCCATACCACACAGGAACATGTTTAGGACGCTGCGCCGACGCTTTGACAACACAAAACCGCTCAGACCGCTTGGGAAAACCCGCCTGGGTAGACTCCATCACCCTTATGTTTACTTCGGGTCCAAAGTCGAATCCTGCGACTCCCAAATGTCCGACGGCGAGCTAAA
>NW_007496322.1:0-271 GCF_000475195.1 Diaphorina citri
TGGTTATGGTATACAGGGTTCTCTTCACAAATGGTTAGCCAGTTACCTTGTTGATAGAACTTTCGTGGTTCGTGTAGGATCTGCATTTTCTCAACCCTTTCCTGTTGTTTCTGGTGTTCCTCAGGGATCCCATTTGGGGCCCATATTGTTCTTGATCTTCATTAATGACGTGTGGAAATGTCTTCAAGGTTTGGATGTCTCTTTCTTGCTTTTCTGTGATGATTTTAAATTGTTTAAGGCTGTCAAGTCCTTCTCCGATCATCTGGTTCTT
>NW_007496323.1:0-271 GCF_000475195.1 Diaphorina citri
ACTCAAAAAGTTCGGCCTACGATAGTATGTGATATCTAAAAAATAGAGGCCAAGTTAGACCTTGTCTAATTCCTAAAATTCTTTATACTCAATCACACTTCCTACTGACTTGGCCAGTTTCAACTTCAAGTTTTGCATTTAATGTGTACAGAAGTTTTTTTGGGGGGGATAGAATAGAATGAATGTATTTGTATTTTCAATTTAAAAATAAATAGACAGTAACTCTTCATTAAAACTTTCAAACTTGTGACATGCTGTCAACTAATGTTCC
>NW_007496324.1:0-271 GCF_000475195.1 Diaphorina citri
AAAAACCATATAGCGTCAACAGAAATCTATTGACAGGGCTTGAAAGAGAACACTACCCGTCAATGATATATCACTGACCGGGCCCAAGACTAAAAATGACCGTCAGCGAAACTTTTAACACATTGACTATCGCGTACTTTTAACACATTGACTGCCGCGTCAGCGAAATATCGCTGACGCGGCAGTCAATGTGTTAAAAGTACGAACTTACGAAGGTTAATGAGAAGGTCAAGTGTCATCGACCTTAAAGATAATGGTAATTAACTAAAAG
>NW_007496325.1:0-271 GCF_000475195.1 Diaphorina citri
AAAAATATGTACAAAAGAGTGAAACTTGCTTTAATAAATAAAAAATATCCTATCAGTCATACCTACAAACAAATACTAAAAAAGTGAAAAACTAGTGAAAAAGGTAAATTCTGATTATGTTGTGTCTGGTAAAAGTTTCTTGAAACCCATAGTACATAGGAATAGAAGGCAATTAGGTAGATAAAAAAAGGCTACTGTTAGGTAGAGAAAATTTCAGGTTCTATGGAATATGATTGTAGTTGCTTAGGCATGAAGCACCCACCCAACTTGG
>NW_007496326.1:0-271 GCF_000475195.1 Diaphorina citri
TGATTGATCTGCTCCAATAATTTTATTCTCAAATGTTAGTGCTATTTCCTGACAGACTTTGGCAACTCTTTCAAGTAAGAAAAGTAGTTTTACCGTAAACATCGCTTTGGTAAGTTGGAAAATTCTTTGTTTTCCAAATCTTCTCGTTTCAGCTACGTAGTTTCAAATGCATCAGATGTTCTCAGACATCAAAATCAGAAGCAAAGCAAATCAATCAAAAGAAGGAAACAGCAATGCAGAATGTCAAATGAAATTACCAGTAGGTTCTGTA
>NW_007496327.1:0-271 GCF_000475195.1 Diaphorina citri
TCGGTACCTCATCCATACTTAGCGAATTTCTAATAGCTTTCCACTCTTTCCAGCCATTTCGATAAGAATCTTAAGACGGGGGCTTACCATTTCGGATTATATCGGGATTAAATCCCGGATTGAGATAGGTTTTAGATATACAATATACATAGGTTCATCCTCGATAATGTCGACTTGGTAAGACATGACTTACCTAGGAGGATTATATGCTGAAATCTATAGTGTGGCACAAAAAAAAAAAGAAAAAAAAAAAAAAAAAAAAAAAAAAAAT
>NW_007496328.1:0-271 GCF_000475195.1 Diaphorina citri
AAACAAGCGTTTCATTGATCGTTCGAAGTAAGTTCGAAGTTCTCAACGATTTTTCATTTGGGTCGATTTGGGCAGTCCCTTTGGTTATACGTTTCCCTCACGATAACTCTCGAAAGGTTTGTCCGATTTTCATGAAATTTGGCGGCATTGTACAACACATCAAGTAAATATGTTTAATCACATTTAGCCCCTGAGTACGGTTTCAGGGAGGGCCGGTCTACGGTCGACGCCATCAGGAGAGTGATGGAAGTGGGGAAGGAGGCAAAGAGGA
>NW_007496329.1:0-271 GCF_000475195.1 Diaphorina citri
AAAAATAAATAAAAATTAACACTTCTAATAGGGAACACAAAAGTATAGGTAAGTAACGAGAAATCAAAAAAAAAAAAAGGAACTTGATAAATAAAATGAGACCTATGCGTCCTTGACAGGACAATAAAAAATTGTACTTAAAATTAACACTTCTAATAGGGAACACAAAAGTATAGGTAAGTAACGAGAAATCAATGAAAAAAAAAGAACTTGATAAATAAAATGAGACCTATGCGTCCTTGACAGGACAATAAAAAATTGTACTTAAAAA
>NW_007496330.1:0-271 GCF_000475195.1 Diaphorina citri
TGGTTTCCCAAACTGAATGTGTATCTGTGTCTCCTCCTTGGAGACCTTAGTATTACGTGTAACATCTTCCTTCTGCCTGGGTTCATTTCGAGTATGATTCAGGGCAGGGTACAGGGTACCTACCGCTGACAGATGATGGGTCAGTAACCCGTCCATGTGGCTTCAAAGTTTATTTTTATCCGATACAAATATTCGGCAACCGGCATCCCTTTCCTTTTCCAACCACTGACCCTCCTGTCTATCCCTTTATCTCTTCCTGTCTCTTTTCTAC
>NW_007496331.1:0-271 GCF_000475195.1 Diaphorina citri
ACTTACTTACTTTACTTTCCGTGTCCAGTTCTTGCTCATATCTTGTCCATCCAGAAAAGAGCTGTCTGGATGGCCGTGTCATTTGCATGCAAAAGGTCTTGTTCTGTGCAGGTTCTCTCTAGAAGAGGGCAAACAAGTAAATGTGCCGGGTCTTGCAGTGTGCCACATTCACACTGTGTGTCCATGTCAGCAGGTAACATACCCCATTTTTCCAGGTTTGTTTTGCACCTGGCCACTCCGACTCGCAAGCGGTTTAAAGTCCTCCACACTG
>NW_007496332.1:0-271 GCF_000475195.1 Diaphorina citri
CATTTCCTTCAATGATATTGATACCATCGCGGCCTTTGGAACCTACCGAAATCTATCTCAGGCTCAGGTGAGTAACAATACAAGTATAAACAATCACCATGAAAAGATAATACCTATCTGATAGCTATTAAAAAGTTGAGTTAAGAACGAAGATTTTGGAATGAAAGATATACATATAAGGTATTGTACTACCGTGGAGGGTTCATACATTGTGTGTTGCTCATTGCATACACAGTTACAATATTAGGCGTTCATACAAATTGTTTCTCTA
>NW_007496333.1:0-271 GCF_000475195.1 Diaphorina citri
AAATTTGTATACTTTGACATGCCTAACTAAACTTTATCATGATATGTATGTTCATTTCAAGTCATGGATGAGATTTTTTGTTTGTACCTATGTTGTAAATAAATAAATTAAAAATATAAATGATATGTAATGCAAAAGGTTACCAGAATTGTAAACAATACATGCATGCTATAACAATGACATCCTGGTCACAAAAAGTATGAAGGTAACTAAGGCACATGATAAACAAAAACAGTATAATGGTATATCTTCATTCGTTATATTACATCGG
>NW_007496334.1:0-271 GCF_000475195.1 Diaphorina citri
TTGAAGATTGGCCGAATACTTCCATTTGGCTTTTGGCGTAGAAACATCGGAGCAAGAAATCCAGACCTTATTGACTCGGGGCTTGTGTATATGATGTTCTTGGACAACAGTTCGTTTATTGCTATCGTCATTTGGGGTGAGGGCAGGGCCGGATTACCCATAAGGCAGAATGGCAGACTGCCACGGGCCCCGTGCTTTTGGGGGCCCCGCGCTTTGAGGACTTACACTAGATATTATGGGTTTTTTCTAAAAAAAAGAATGTTGCATGATA
>NW_007496335.1:0-271 GCF_000475195.1 Diaphorina citri
AAATTCACCACGGCTTTGAATACTTTAGGTTTTGAACCCCATCTATGCTACAATGTGGCTCTGTGCTTCTATCAGATGAAAGAGTATGCTCCCGCCCTCAAACATGTGGGTAAGTGACATCCGTATTGCACCTTGAGATTAGTTTCCTTTGAAGTCTCTTAAGGTGTGTCCAAACATAGTCGACCGATCGATTGACGAGGAAAATCTATGTTGTCGAGGCAGTGGAATAAGTTTTGGTCAACTTATGCAGTACACACACTTGGTAAAACAA
>NW_007496336.1:0-271 GCF_000475195.1 Diaphorina citri
TGCATTGTTATGTTGTGTATGACCATTGTTAATGCAAGGTAATGCATTGTTAAAATCCTCTATCTATTAGACTAAAGAGAAAGTCAACCTTTCCGAGAACGAACCTTATCTGTTCAGGATGAAGTTCATCCTGGACAGGCATTGTTACCTTCCAGGCTACGTTGCCTCTTTGATACCATTATGGACATAATTCGTTTTGTAATATCTTCTCTTGTGCTTTCTGTTATAATAAAGTTAAAATTATTTTGTTATGGAACGCTGTTAACTTTTA
>NW_007496337.1:0-271 GCF_000475195.1 Diaphorina citri
ACATTATGAAAGGAAAATACGCTAAAGATAAACAAGATATTATATTCTCTATTCTATTATATTGGTAATGCTGTGATATTTACAGAAGTTTTTGAGCTGAGATTTTACAAAAAGTAATTCGAACACACGAACCTTCAGCTCCTTCTCCATCAAAGTCACTATCATCCTCATCACTGTCTTCTTCATCTTCCACATCTTCCGAGTCATCATCTTCTTCATCATCAGGTACATTGGAAGCTGACACTTCCGCCTCATCATCGTCATCATCATC
>NW_007496338.1:0-271 GCF_000475195.1 Diaphorina citri
GTATCTGCTAAGCTCTTATCGTTCCAAAAGCGAAGAGACGAGGACAGGACAGGAGAAATAAAGCCGTTCCGAGAACGAAAATTATCTGTTTTGCAAACAATATTCTGATCTGATACCTATTGACATTTGTGACAAAGCATTCTTTCTTACGATTTCTCCTTTGTAGCTTAAACACAGAGATAATTTTGCCTGCGTCTAAGTAGGTGCTTTTGAAATGATGACCCAGCGCGACAAGTATTCCTGTCTGCTACAAACCTGTTTGCAGCTTGAG
>NW_007496339.1:0-271 GCF_000475195.1 Diaphorina citri
CCGCGAACAATCCGCGAATACCGCGAACAACCGCAGATACCGCGAGCCAACCGCGAATACCACGAGCAAACCGCGAATGGGTGACTTATCACAGAAAAAACGATGAGGACCTTCCGCTTATGAAAATGAAGGGGAAATGAGTAAATTAATTCCAAACTTCAAACCTATGGTCAAAATGTAGGAGAATCCTCCTCTCAACTCCCTACATTTCCCCTGACCCCCTACATGGTTTTTGGTAGTAGGGGGTCAAGGGGAGGTTTCTTCAGACCTA
>NW_007496340.1:0-271 GCF_000475195.1 Diaphorina citri
TGGTACACCCTTTATCTCGGAAACTACACTAGATAGAGATAAAAGTAATAGAATAAAAGTTGTTTAAAATGGGATTTTCAGCAACATATAAAAAATTTAGCAAAATCGGATGAAAAAAAAAAGTTCGGCGCTGATGGGCTAAGTTACCCAAACTTGCAAGGACTTGAAAAAAAAAGAACTGTACCTAATCTCTACTCTGTACTACCAGTGGGTCTTGGTCTTATCGCCCCCAAAGCGATGAGGAAGACAAGTTAGGAGGACCAATTCCACC
>NW_007496341.1:0-271 GCF_000475195.1 Diaphorina citri
AGCGCCGGACAGATAAAACCTGTCAAACCAAAAAGAAACTTCCTAGCTGAGTGTACGGCAAATTTTATATATAATTTTGTAGAGAAGAGCTTTTTGCAGTTATAGCCGAACTGTGCAATGGTGCCTTAAGTGCCCGTAGGACAGCGTGGCTTTGGAGGAACGGTCAAACCACTGATGGAGCCTTTTGGGCTACCTCGATTAGAAGAATGTATAACTCAACCGTCCCAAGCTTAAGCACTTCTCAACTATGGATTATTATATAATGGAGATT
>NW_007496342.1:0-271 GCF_000475195.1 Diaphorina citri
AATGGAATTTTGCTCTTCATGCTACTATTGTACGGTGTATGTTTTATCTCGAGAAAGGGAATTACGTGAGAGAGGGGCTCTTATTTGTCTGCAAAAAGGGCACTTTGTGACTTTAGATTCTAGTAGATTTTGAGGCCCTGGGGTTTCGTCTTTCTTCCTATGTATTACCTATTAATTCGATGTGATATTGGGAACTGTAACTGCTAAGGTCTAATCGTCCCGAAATCGAATCGAAGAGAGAATTAAGACAGGATAGGAGAAAGCCAGCCGT
>NW_007496343.1:0-271 GCF_000475195.1 Diaphorina citri
GTTGAAAAAAACGTTTTTTTGCTCTCCTGTAAAATTTGAAAAATGTTGGTTATCGTGTTTTGCCATCTTTCCACAGATGTCAGATTGCAAAAAGGCCCGAAATTTTTGTTCTCAAGTGTACGTATATATCCATGGGTATAAAACGAAATAAATAAACAATTTAAACAGTGCAATAGACCAAAGATTTAATAAAGGTATCCCAGACACAGAAATCTACTGTACCTTGCCCATGACCAATTAGGGGCATAGCACCAATTAGGGACATACTGGT
>NW_007496344.1:0-271 GCF_000475195.1 Diaphorina citri
CAGTTGTAAAAACATTCATTCATTCGTACATTTTATTTCATTCAGTTTCATTTCAATCGTATTTCGTTTTACGTTTTCGTGAATTTCATTGCATGTTCTGCTCGCGGGTTGATTATTTGGATGGAATTTGTCAATGAAAGACTCGCATCAAGTTTGAAAAATTTGTCGAACTTGTGACGTCCTCCTAAAACTGATACGATTTTTCATTTGATATGAATTTTTCTCTTATATCAAATGTATTAAAATTTAGAAGACAAATAACGAGTCTGTT
>NW_007496345.1:0-271 GCF_000475195.1 Diaphorina citri
TGAGGGGATATATGTAGGTTTGTAGGTACCTACACTACCTACTTATTTTATATTTTGGGTAAGGTGGGTATTTGGGTATGTTTCGTTGATTTTCTCCAGAACTTAGATTTGCTCCGTTAAATTTTACCATGGGACAAATATTGCGTATTTTGTACAGTCGATAAACCTGGTGAGATCGCCTGTGTCAAGGCGTCTTATATCGATAATATTGATATTGTAATCAAACCAAAGCTCTAAACCGGTTTCCTTTGATCAAGTTTCATATCAAAAA
>NW_007496346.1:0-271 GCF_000475195.1 Diaphorina citri
TTTTCCTTGTAGCGTTGACTTTTCTATATCGTGTTTCTTGTGACAATCTCGCATCGTGTCGTCTTCTTTATCGTGTTTCTGTAAATACAGTTCTTCTAATGGTCAATTGGTCACCAAATCTGAATGCATTATTCCAATGTCCGCCGCTTTGATATCATTTTCATTGTAGTATTCTATATTTTGCCGCGTATTTGACCTTTCCGCTGTTTATTGATCGTATTATATCTCAGAGTTCATTCTACATTTCACATTTTGATGTGACCTGGCAGAC
>NW_007496347.1:0-271 GCF_000475195.1 Diaphorina citri
TATTATTAAATTTATTACCATGAATCAAGCTTTAGTTATTGATAAACCTACCTTCATTTGGAATTCAATTTTCCTTCTCTATATTCTTTCTCTAGCTCTCTCTCTCTCTCTCTCTCTCTCTCTCCTTCTCTCTCTCTCTCTCTAGCTCTCTCTCCTTTTCTCTCTCTCTGTCTAACTCTCTCTCTCTCTTCCTTTTTCTTCTAAGTCTGTCTGTAAACATTAAATATCCCTAGGTTACTGGTGCATTTGAAACACATCAACATCATACAAT
>NW_007496348.1:0-271 GCF_000475195.1 Diaphorina citri
GATCATGTCGGGTTCATTGCACACACGAAATTTTGTATCCGAAAAACAACCCAGAAAATGTTTCTTAAAGTTAGGTATTAAATATACTGGATGGCGTATTAGGTAGGTTGTGGTCGAAAATTTGAAAACTTCGAAAAAATGGAGTGAATTTTATTTTTTCAAACATATACGTATATCCTCGATCTTTCCTTTGGTTTGTCTTTCAATTTTTTCTTTTGGTTACTCATAATTCCTTGATGATTCAGTTAAATTATTGAAATCGCTCAGAAAA
>NW_007496349.1:0-271 GCF_000475195.1 Diaphorina citri
TACCAAGACTCTTGTGTGGAAGTAACCACTAGGTGAAGTTTACGCCTCAAGTATTCCCTACCACTTGTTATGCCGTCAAATTTTTTAATATAAGTATATATGAGCAGAAAATTCCATATTTGGGATAGGGTTGAACTCGGGCCATTTTTCGATCTTGTATTCCTAAACGCTTAGGCATACAAGAGCGATGTACCATAAAACCTTCTATGATCTTAGAGTAAGTAGCTGACAGTGTTGTCCCTGCAAAATTATCCAATCAGTAGTCAGTACT
>NW_007496350.1:0-271 GCF_000475195.1 Diaphorina citri
CTGTTTAGCAGTCTCCCCACTTTTTCGCCACTATATGAGATTTTTATTATATTTTTCATTATTATTTTTGTAATCAAAACAAAAAAAGCTCAGGTACTTTCAACATTACAATATGAAACTCTACAAGAATTGTTTTGCTCCTGCAAAGGGCGTTACCAAGAGAAAAGACGGACTTCATACCCTGTCTGTATTCATTTTCCATTTTTTCATTACCTACTGCTGAGAGAAAATAATTACAACTCCATTAAAGGCAATACGTGCAAACTGCAAA
>NW_007496351.1:0-271 GCF_000475195.1 Diaphorina citri
CTTTTACAATATCTCTAATCGTTTAGTCAGTATAGCTGAAAACCGCCAAAAAACGGTCGAAAACCCCCAAAAAGCGGTCAAAATACCGCGAACCGCAGCACCTATCTTAACCAAAAGTTTTGTGTTACATTCTTGTCTCATTTGTGGACCACATACCAAATTTCAAGTCTCTAGCTCATACCATTCCCGAGAATCCCGAGATATTATTGAATTACACCGAAAACCGCCAAAAAGCGGTAAAATGCCGCCAACCGTTGCACCGATCTTAACC
>NW_007496352.1:0-271 GCF_000475195.1 Diaphorina citri
AAATATAGTCAACATACACCCCTGAATATGGACAAGATATCTCGACATATGGACAACAATGTAGGCAATTTAATGTCAAGGATAAAGTGACTTTCTCCTCACGAATTGGCAGCCTCAACTTATCAAGAACCAGAAGGGTACTTTTGAAAGGAAATGTTTTGAAATGTCTGGAAAAGGGGACTTCAAGAACAAAATGTATTCTTTTAGTCAGTAATTGTGACAGAACACAAGTAAACAGCCCACGAAAACAAACACAACCAAGAGACGACAT
>NW_007496353.1:0-271 GCF_000475195.1 Diaphorina citri
CATAATACCAAGGTGATGGAAATGGTTTGAAAATTCCAATGTGCCTCATCAAAAGCTTTGGATCTAGATAAAGCTGTAAACGTCATTGGAATCTTGTACCTACTTGATGGAAATTGATGGAAATTTAGAGATAAGGGACGTCGCTCATGGAATCTTGGGAATTAAAAGAACTATACGAGTACATATAAAAAGATTGATGTTGAAATACTGTGGGAAAACAGATTCCAGTTCTAGATGAAACATATCTCACTGCATCGGATCAACAAGAAAT
>NW_007496354.1:0-271 GCF_000475195.1 Diaphorina citri
TTCTATACCTATTTATACTCGTAATACTTCTATGTATGTATCTAAGTTATGTATCAAATACATAATTATTGATCTATACTAGGTTACATACATAAGTGGCTACAGGAAATACACCAAGAGATGGTAGGTCCGCAGTCTTCGATAAAGGAATCTCGATTGTTTTAAGCATACTTAAACGCTAGTCAAAAATATCGTTGTCCTCGGTAAATTAACCTTGATAAATTTATTTACGACTTGGACTTCAACCGCCAACCTCCACTTCCGAAGTCCA
>NW_007496355.1:0-271 GCF_000475195.1 Diaphorina citri
TCGCCCCTTGCTTGTAATTTCTGTGTATTTTGTGTACATGTAATTATAAACAATAAAGAGTAAATAATAATAATAATATTTCGTTTTCTTCTCCTAATCCTCCTTCTCCTCTTCTTCTTCCTCCTCCTCTTCTCCTTCTCATATTCCTCGTTTGGCTCCTTTTTTTCTCCTCTTCTCCTCCTTTTCTTCTTCTTTTTCCTCCTCCTTCTTTTTCTCCTCCTCCTCCTTCTTCTTCTCCCTCTCCTCTTCTTTAACTTCTCATTTTCGTTAG
>NW_007496356.1:0-271 GCF_000475195.1 Diaphorina citri
CTCCTGTGGCGCAGTTAATTCATGTTGCAAATGGGTCCCAGTCCCAGTTGATCCCAGCCCCTAGCATCAACCGTGGTTTTTCCATTGTGTGATTCCGCCCTTATGGACCCCTAAATAGTTTCACCCAGTATGATTAGGATAAATATTATGTTGTAATGTTTTGGCATTAATAAAATGAAATCAGGTTGCTGTGGACTATTGATATGTATGTAGGTAGGTAGGACTATTATTGGTATTGGGTCTGAATGTCAAGATCAGACGGAGAGACCCT
>NW_007496357.1:0-271 GCF_000475195.1 Diaphorina citri
CTTTGGTACATGTTCAAGTTTCATTGCATAACGTGCGTGACATATTTGTGTTGATGGTAAGAAATTTCTCTGTTTATTGGATTTGGATCAAGATAGGTACTTAGGTACCTAAGTGTCATGCACGCAACATGGAGTGTGTATGCAGTTTATTAATTTGCAATTGATAGTGCAGTCTAGTGGATTTTGCTTAAGGCTAGTGGCACATGAGTTATTATCTGAACTGGATATCTGTGTGTGTTTATTCCAGTTTTAAGATAACTCTTTAGAAAAA
>NW_007496358.1:0-271 GCF_000475195.1 Diaphorina citri
AAAGGTGGTCCACAATTGTGGACCTTGGGTAGTTAGGACTACAAACACTCAAAAGTGCTTGGGTACGATGAGGCTATACATAACATATATATCTATGTACATTTTATTTCTCACTTGTAAATTATGATGACCCTTGCATTATAAGTTCAATGTAGGTGTGTAACATAAGTGTAATGAAATGATAAAAAGATTATAAAACAAACTACCTAACTTATCAATAAAACTTGGATTTCTTAATTTTTCTCTTTTCTAAATATACCTATAGGTAATC
>NW_007496359.1:0-271 GCF_000475195.1 Diaphorina citri
CGTTGATCGACATCGTCTGAACCGTCCACTCTGCCTCGATAACATAGATTCACATCGTCGTTCGACGGCCGGTCGACTATTTATACACAGATACACACCTTTATAGTTTTGGCAAACTATTTTTGCAATAAAAAGATAGGAAGACGAGCGGCGGGTTTTGAAAGAAACTCAGGACCTTTTCTCTAATCAACTCTAATGCAATGATAGTAGGTACGTTGAATGTACCAGTTTCCAATGGATCATCGAAGTTAAGTGACGTTTGGCGTGGTTG
>NW_007496360.1:0-271 GCF_000475195.1 Diaphorina citri
ACGGCCTAACTACCGTTACGAAAGTAATAGGTACGTCCGGTCTGGAATAAAGAAAACGGGAAAGGAAAAGCAATGGAGGAGAAGGAGAAAGAGGGAGGAGAAAGGAGAAGGAGGAGGGGGGAGAAGGTGAAGAAAAGGGAGGAGGAGAAGGTTGAAGAATAAGGAGGAAAAAGATTAGAAGAGAATGGATAGTTGAGAGAGAAAAAGAGGAGAAAGAGGAAAAGAAGGAGGAGGAGAAAGAGGAAAAGTAAGAAGAAAAGAAAGAAAATGA
>NW_007496361.1:0-271 GCF_000475195.1 Diaphorina citri
TTGGCAACGTAGCCTACTTTTTAGATGAATCCTTGCTGCCATATTCAAATGGATGAACCATAGTTAAATGAAACGCGGAAAATCTCGACGGGAAAGAAGAAGTAGACCGGAAAATTTCAATGCTAATAATGCTACAATGGTGGTCACTCGATAATAATGATTCCCATAGATATAGGAAACTCCTAGTTGCCCAATTCGGAGAGAAATGCCGAATTCGCAGATAAACCTAATTAGCAGAATCTGCTGAATTAGCTACTTAGTACTTGATGAA
>NW_007496362.1:0-271 GCF_000475195.1 Diaphorina citri
TAAAAAAATGTAAAGGAAATTGTCCTTCCCTATAAACAGCATGTTACTGGCAACCAGATACTTACAATTCTCCCACACACCATCATCCTGATCAAACAACTTCTGGTCGACTTCTTTCTTGTAGTACTTCTGAATTTGGTTCCACAAGTTTTCATCGATGAGGAGTGAGAAATCCTTGTTCCTCCTTAGCCAAATACTCAGCCGTTTCCGACACATGGGACATGAGAGATTGCTGTTGTCGCAAATCCTCTGTAGGCACTCCAAGCAGACA
>NW_007496363.1:0-271 GCF_000475195.1 Diaphorina citri
TCCCACTTATAGTAGAGGAAGCCGGATTCCCACTTATAGTAGAGGAAGCCGGATTCCCACTTATATTAGAGGAAGCCGCATTCCCACTTATAGTAGAGGAAGCCGGATTCCCACTTATAGTAGAGGAAGCCGGATTCCCACTTATATTAGAGGAAGCCGGATTCCCACTTATAGTAGAGGAAGCCGCATTCTTACTTATAGTAGAGGAAGCCGGATTCCCACTTATAGTAGAGGAAGCCGGATTCCCACTTATAGTAGAGGAAGCCGGATT
>NW_007496364.1:0-271 GCF_000475195.1 Diaphorina citri
TATCAACCAAAGTCAATGTTGCTTCAGACTTGGAAAATTTTTCGAGGAAAAAAAATCCAATTTTTTTGATACGTTATATGATTCCTTATCACACGGGGAGTATTTTAAGATACAAAATTTTCCACCAAAAATCGGCCACCATTGGCGGCACGGCGGGGAAAAAAAGTTCAATTTTCGGACACTTTAAATGATTCATTATTACATGTTGATTAAAGGCTATAAAAAATGTAGGTAGTAGTTGTGACCCTCGTTCTGCAAGTACATACGTATG
>NW_007496365.1:0-271 GCF_000475195.1 Diaphorina citri
CAAATTGTACAAGTGAGATTGAAGGGGGTAAATTTTCTTCAAGATCATAAATATAGAGTGAGTACAAAGGACAACTTAAAATATCCCCTTGACCTAAACCAAGATAAGCTTGCTGGGGGTCAGAGATTTCATTATTTACTCTCAAAGATGTAGGTAGTTTTCTCATGTGTACAATATTGTAAATGATGTTTCAAATTCTTTTGGGCACTTTAATTCTTTCTAATTTTTCAATCAAAATAGGTATTTGAACATTGTTGTAAGCTCCTTCTAT
>NW_007496366.1:0-271 GCF_000475195.1 Diaphorina citri
GCACAAAAGGGGATCCTTGTTGAGCACCTATTTGAAACCTGACTAAGCTAAACCAATCACTACGGCTACCCACCATCAAGCCGGAGAAGCAAAATTAATAACCAACAAAATAGGAACTTTTTTAATGGGAACTTTTTTTCAGGAAAAAACTTTCACTAAATGAGCTCAGTAACTGAGCGAATACGTGAAAGGTGTCTTGTATGTCCAAGAATGCGCTCAAAATCTCCTTTGGCTGAATGTGGAACGAACTTTTTGTAAATTTATTGGATAG
>NW_007496367.1:0-271 GCF_000475195.1 Diaphorina citri
ACAGGCTCTCAAACATAGATTATAATAGATATATCTGTCAAAATTCATGTTGTATGAATTTTAGCTTGTGAATTGACGAGAGATGATTATGTAAATAGGTACTTGATAAATAATATTAGCAGCGATTCTCATATAGAATTGGAAACCAATTAATTATAATTATTCTTCATCATCCCTGTAAGTACAGAAGTACGATGATGAATAATTACAATAATTTTACATTAGTTGTTTATCTTGTTTTTCTTTTTCGTAGGAATTCAAGTCACTCTCC
>NW_007496368.1:0-271 GCF_000475195.1 Diaphorina citri
CTCCGGTCAGAGAAAACACGTTAGTTACTAGAGGACAACCACACACCTGACGGAGAAACAAGAGGTATTTATGTAAATCATTTATTACACTGTCAAACTGTTTGGACTTTTGGTGGGAAGGGAAAATTCGCCCTGGAAGGGAATCGAACCAGCGGTCTAGCGCTTACAACGCAAAGGCTATTAATTAGATTCATATTAGACACCCAAATTAGATAATGGCTTACCTTATTTTATAGTTGACTAGAGTTCTTGCTTGACTTTCATACTGGAA
>NW_007496369.1:0-271 GCF_000475195.1 Diaphorina citri
AAAAACGAGTACAAATTTTTGTCGATGGTGGGATTCGAACCCGGGACCTTCTGCATGGCAAGCAAGCGCGTTACGACTGGACCAACCGTGCCCCCATTTTTTACATTGATATTCCCTTGTTAACATTGATATTCCCTTGTGATGTATTGTTCGTGATAAGGGTGATACTTTGAAGTAGGTGCATATCACTGATAGTGAAGGTCTTGAAATTAAATTCAGATTTACCTTCTTCCGCCAAGTCTTTGTTGATGACTAACTTTCCGTGTCTCAG
>NW_007496370.1:0-271 GCF_000475195.1 Diaphorina citri
AGTAGGCCAATAATATTTCAACTTTATTTTCCAGTACGTCTTTTCTGCACCCAAATGTGCACCATTGAGACAATTGTCGTGATAAAACTTCAAGATATCTGAGACTAGTGATCGTGGGACGGCAATCAATAATTGTTTCTTATCTTTATTAAAATGTTTGTAGTAAAGAATATCATCTTGTAAAACGTAATTTCTAGACAATCTATAATGTCTTTTATCCGCATTGTCGGGATTGATAAGAGCAGAATAAATTTTGAAAAGATAATCATCT
>NW_007496371.1:0-271 GCF_000475195.1 Diaphorina citri
AAAGAACATAGAGCAAAAACTCAATGCGGTTTGAACTCGTTGCTTCAATTTAAAACCTCTATTCTCTCCTCTCCACTCTGTTTTTAGCCTTGGGAATATTCCTACCAAATTTTCCAACCAAATAAAAACATGTTATTGTTTTCAAATATCGCGAACTTGGACATTAGATCGTTCTCCCATTGTTGATGAAAACATGTAAATGTAAAACAATAAATAAATGCCGTTTCTTTTGTGTTATTACATCCTAACTTCGGTGCTCACTGCAGTATTG
>NW_007496372.1:0-271 GCF_000475195.1 Diaphorina citri
GGTACAATTGAACCGAACACCCTCTTTATAATAATTGAGTGCGAAGTGTTACACAAAGCTTTGTAATTACAAAGAAACCAGTTCGAACCTTGATTCGAATTTATTTTCCAAGTGGGCAACACGGAGCAATTGTCACCTCTCTATGCCTCTGATACGGGGTAGTTGCGAGTTTGCAAGTTTGGCTCCAGACACTCAGTCTTATAATCCCCTCAAATCTATTAAATAGTGTTTTTTTTTTTTTTTTTTAAGATGAGTGTTTCACCGCCGTTTT
>NW_007496373.1:0-271 GCF_000475195.1 Diaphorina citri
GCCCGGTTTAAGAAGGGGTACTATTAAGGAATTACCCCACGCCACTGGGAACCTCCCTGTAGACCAGATGAAATTATATATATCAAGTAGTTTGGCGAGAGCATTGTTAGGTAAGTTTTTCAATAAAATAAAGGAAATACCGTCCGGACCGGCGGCTTTAGATGTGCAGGTTTTGAGGGCTAAGAGTAATTCGTGAAGTTGAATAGGACTGTTATAAGATTCAGTATTGTTACAATCAAAGGAGAAAGAGTTTTTTTCACAGTCTTTTTTA
>NW_007496374.1:0-271 GCF_000475195.1 Diaphorina citri
TGGGTATCAGTGCCCTACTATCTATCACAAGCGTTGGTATATTGTGGTTAAGTTGTACTTAAAGTACTGCCTACTTCTTCAAGTTCTTAATCAAAGTTTCTCCTAATTTAATTATTATCTAAAGTTCCCACGTAAAATTAATGTAGTAGACACTTTTTTAATTTTATTCTGAGAAATTGTGAGACCTGAAATGTTCACAACAATAAACAAATTCAATCATGAATCATTCAATTCCTTCAATATTCCTAAAACAATTTCTTGTTGTTGTTGT
>NW_007496375.1:0-271 GCF_000475195.1 Diaphorina citri
CAATTACCAATATTACATTTCTACAGATAGTTTGAAAAAGCACAAAATGTTCACAATCACTAGTCCTTAACATGAATATAACACGCGGGACTTTATCGAAAAAATTTCCTTGTCCTATAACACCACAAGGGACTTTCCAAACTTTTCCTTGTGTCTCTGAATACCTTTGGAAAAAGTTTCTTAGCTATGAACACGACACACACGGACTAAATACTTAGGGTGGAGATGGATAAAATAGAGAAAAGTTACGTAGGTAACTTCTGTATAAATT
>NW_007496376.1:0-271 GCF_000475195.1 Diaphorina citri
CAGTACTGAGTCAGGTGTCATGCAGTCTTAAATTAAAGCTTGAAATTTCATTAAAATAATAATAATAATAACAATAATAATAAATGTTTAAATATGATGGCTTAACTTAAGCTTCAAAAATAAATCTTGAAATTAATTCTATAGAAAGAGTCCATAAAGGTAGGTACCTGATAATGCAACCACTTAAAAATACATGAGAATGTACCAGTCACCATAAAAAGAAAAAAGAAGAGCAAGTTGCATAAACCCAAGGAGTTCCATCCAATAGTGT
>NW_007496377.1:0-271 GCF_000475195.1 Diaphorina citri
ATTTTTGTCAACAACTTTTCCATTTCCTTTATAATATTCGAAATTCAGGTACCTACACCTTTGGATGAAATAGACCATTTAAGACAATGTATCCTAAAGTAGCTACGCATTTTCTAGGTATTTCTAAAGTCTAAACGTTTGGATCAGCGAATATCGATCTTCGCAAAATATAGGTACCTATAGCCTATACCCGTTCCAAGGAGGCCGCAAATACCTACTTCAGCAATACCTAGTACCTACTATGAGGAAGATCATGATGTGTGATGTCTTG
>NW_007496378.1:0-271 GCF_000475195.1 Diaphorina citri
AAACAGAATAAATTGGAGCAACATACCTACTCGTTGTAAAAGCCTTGAATTTAGATCAGCCACATTGAGTAGAAAAAAAAAAACAATACATATATGATTAACAAAGTAGGGTGTCTGAGCCAAAGGTGGGACTCTTAGTTCCCATGTTACTGAGAAAGTCGTCCATGTCAAAATGATGCAGGCAGACAGACATACATACATACACGTGGTTTTTTTTCCATCTTTCTGTAAATAACCAAAGCAGAAAGTACCAAAATCACCCTTTCTCCGT
>NW_007496379.1:0-271 GCF_000475195.1 Diaphorina citri
TAGCTGTTCTCCTCCCTGTTTATAGTCCCACAGCCAGACGCTAGTCTTCTCTCTGTTTAACGTCCCCTAGCCAGACCTATCGTACCTTTTTTATTATTATTTATTTTTTTAAGGAAAAAAAAAGAAAGGAGAAGGTATTACTAAAAAAAATCCATTCTCTCTTTTCCAGGATGATGAAGACGAAAACGATCGGCTCGTGATTGACGAAACTCGAACCGGCGACCTCCCGACTGGCAATCCTAATGGTGGTTCAGAACAGATACCAGAGTGT
>NW_007496380.1:0-271 GCF_000475195.1 Diaphorina citri
GGGGGGACTTGGTGTTTTTCTTACAGGATGTCCCTGGGATTGAGGGATTTTTTTCTACTTCGATATCCCTGGTATGCGGTGGGATTTCGAGGGAATTTTGGTCAAATTAGTGAGGGATTTTTTCCTTTTGTCTAGCTCCCTTTTTTCATCCCTCATCTAAAGTCAGTTCACTTTTGTTTTTTTGGAATTTAGTTTTAAAACTATTGTACCAAATACATAAGACCTTGTTTAGACTACAGGAGTCAAGGGGTTTTTCAGTCTCTGCCAGTAT
>NW_007496381.1:0-271 GCF_000475195.1 Diaphorina citri
GTTATCTGATGAATCGTCTGATCTGATATATTCTTTCAGACGTCTGGAATTGATGCTAAAATTCACTAATTTCGTGCATTCGGTTGGAATTCTTCACTAAATCTTTGATTTACGTTTTCAGGTATTGTTTCATGTTTAATCAGAATGATGAAAGAAGGAAGGTAGAATGAGAGAGAAAGAAGGAGAAAGATATAAAGAAAAAGAGTCCTAGACAGAAGAGGATAGCTGCGAATATGGAGCAATCCAAGACGGAGCCCTTTGGGCTGGCTGG
>NW_007496382.1:0-271 GCF_000475195.1 Diaphorina citri
TTCTTCCATTTTATTATCCCCACCCCTGGAAAATCCTAATGTCAATGCGCATTAACATTACGAAAGGAAAATAGGCTTAGAGTCGACGACTCGATTGATTGACGAGGTGAATAGGTGAATCTATGTTGTCAAGGTAGTGTATGATTTCAGTCGACATCGAATGACCATCGATCGTCGGCGTCGACTATGTGTGGACACAGCTTTACATACAAACTTTCCAAGTGTATTATTGAACATTACAATATTATTATTTACAAACATGACAAATGAA
>NW_007496383.1:0-271 GCF_000475195.1 Diaphorina citri
GGCTTGAACAATTTGAGTAAACTTTTCCACTACAATTCTCATAAAACTGTTTGGGGAAAAAAAGAAACAAAAGTACTCTCGGGAAAAGGGTGGCATACTGTCAACAAGAGCAATACACACTAGACCCTCGACGAAAAAACAAAAAATAATAAAAACAGTCGGATGTACAAGTACATTACTTTAAACACTTACCTACCGTCTAGACAAGGCTGTACACTCTGTATAGGTTTGAAAAATAAAATGTCTACACCCAGGTTGGAAAAAAAGTCCG
>NW_007496384.1:0-271 GCF_000475195.1 Diaphorina citri
CATCAAAACATTCCATTAGAATCCAATAGAACCGTGTATTACACATACACAGTGGAAAAGAATTCCCAGTAAAACCTCAAAACAAAAAATCAAAAGGTAAGTAAGTATGTTCTTAACAGCTAGTCTTCCTTGTAAGTGCTAGGTTGTGGGTTTGATTCCCACTGGGGCAGATTTTATTTAAACAGATGAGGTTTATTCTTAAAACAGTTGGCTTTCTCCTATCCTGTCTTCCTTCTTTCTTCGATTTTGGGGTGACAACTCTGTTTTACAA
>NW_007496385.1:0-271 GCF_000475195.1 Diaphorina citri
CGATGACATCAATAAAACCGACAACATCAATGCCAATATCACCTGCCAAACCCAATCTGATAATACCAAAGAAGCCGAAGATACGGATAATCATACCAAATTGGAAAGTACTGGAAATAATGCCAAAGATATTCAACTAACCAAAGAAATTTCTGCTACAAATAACACTGATCCGAAAAAGATAATCTCCGACAATGCTCCCACCAATAAGCCAATTCAAGCCATAGAGGTTGAACACATAAAAGAAATCTCTAATACAAACAAATATGAT
>NW_007496386.1:0-271 GCF_000475195.1 Diaphorina citri
CCGTACAAGAAACTACGAATGGCCATTCAGCAATGTTAACCTTTTAATCTTGAAAGGGATACATTGTAACCTACTTGTATAATCAAACAAATACAAAAGAACTGATCGAAGATAAATTTATTGTATGTATAGAAAAGTGCACGATCATAGAAATAGAAACACATATCAAGATAGAAAGGTAGAGAATATACCATTGGGAGAAATAGAAGTAAAATATAGGTACCTACAGAGATGCAGGTTGTGTTGACCCAATTTTCTAGCGTGGAATTGT
>NW_007496387.1:0-271 GCF_000475195.1 Diaphorina citri
GAGGGGGAAGGAGAGGGAGAGGGAGGAACACTGTGGAATGTACGGGTGGACACATCTGTGTGTGGGAGAGAGAGAGAGAGGAGGGGAGGGAAAGAGAGGAGATGAGAGAGTCCATTGTACTACCATTATTATTATTATTATTTATCAAATACTTGATTGAAGACTCGGTAACTTTGAGAAGGTCCATTCTAACTATTGGATTGTATGGAAAGAGTCTTTCAAACCTCCGTGGCCGAGTGGGTATCACACTAGGCTTGCACGCAGGAGGTCC
>NW_007496388.1:0-271 GCF_000475195.1 Diaphorina citri
CTGGATCCCGCGGGATTGGCCAAATCCCGCGCGGGATCCCGCGGGATTGGAAACGTGCGGGATTTGCGACCCCTAGTACTACCTAACCCTATCTATCATTCCCAGAAAGTTGGTCATTTGTGAAAGTTCTTTTCGCGTGCTACCTAACCCTATCATTCCCAGAAAGTTGATCATTTGTGAAAGTTCTTTTTGTGTGCTACCTAACCCTATCATTCCCAGAAAGTTGATCATTTGTGAAAGTTCTTTTCGCGTGCTACCTAACCCTATCATT
>NW_007496389.1:0-271 GCF_000475195.1 Diaphorina citri
TGATCTGCAAACCGTAACTTGTATGACAACTGACGTCTGTGACTTACCTATTTCTCGTCCCATAACTATTCAAGCGTGAACATTGTGCAGTCTCTTTTGTCACATATTCGGACGATATACAAAGTGTTGGGGGAGGTTCCACTTCCTCTTCTTAAACCTTTTTCCTTATCATTGGACATAAGATTCTTCTGCAAAAGTCTTCTTTTCCACTTGTTTCCTTCTTACCTTTTCTTCCTTACAAACAAATGTTTCTCCTTCCTCTCCTCGTAAG
>NW_007496390.1:0-271 GCF_000475195.1 Diaphorina citri
CTTTTAACTATTGTAAATAAATGAAAACAATACTTTCTATTTGAAACACAATTTCCATATTATATTATTCCAGAAAAAAACAGGATAAGCCATTTTACTAAACACATAAAATTCCAGACGACTCTTCTTCAGAGTTTTCCATGACACAATAAAAATATCCAAAAAGTCACGTAGACCAAATGTTTTCATTTCAAGCCTAATATTATTACCGCTAGGTGCAGCACTTGCTGGAGGAGCAACTAAGATTCAAACAGTACCGAAATAATCCGCC
>NW_007496391.1:0-271 GCF_000475195.1 Diaphorina citri
TCGGCCATGCCTTTTCCACAAGTTTGGCCATGCCTCGGGATGAACTAGCGGGATTCCGGAGCGAAGCGACGGAATTAATAAATAAATACAAGTGGGCGTGGGTCAATTGGCCCTGGTTGTCAAATTTGAAAAGTTGACATTTTGTTGCACTGGTCACCAACTACAAAAATCAGACGAAACCAGTATGTTGATTAGGAATATCTGGACCAGCGATTTCCAACTAGCGGCTTGCGGGCCAAATGGGGCCCGCCAGGCTATTTTTGTGACCCGC
>NW_007496392.1:0-271 GCF_000475195.1 Diaphorina citri
GGTCTTTTTACCAGGATCACGAAAATGGTGGTGCAAATTTTGTCCAGAAAACCATAAAGCCAAAAAACCAAAAAAACTCATTTTTGGGGGATTTTTTTCACATTTTCTCACACAAATGAGCTCTGATCTCGAAATTTGTCGCGACGACCTATGAACTAGGAAAACTTTTAAACACTTCAGTCGATCATTTAAAACCGGTTTTACCGTTACCTATGTTAAGCTACGCCGAGGAAGGCCAATAAATGGATGGGTGACTTAAACATTATATTGG
>NW_007496393.1:0-271 GCF_000475195.1 Diaphorina citri
AAACTGGGTAGATATGGATTGGTACAAAGTGACACTCACTACCCATTAAGAAAACATAGTTCTATTTATCTATTAGAACTGGATAATACTTTGGGTCGAATTAAATGTCTGATACTTTGAAGATTAGTTTCCTAAACATTCTCATTTGAAGCCTTCTAATGAAGATGCTTCTTTTTCTACTATGCAGATTATAGCAGATCTTAGAGTGTAGGCCTATTTCTTCATTTTGGTTACAACAGAATTTCCAACAAAATCAGAGACAGTTCCATCA
>NW_007496394.1:0-271 GCF_000475195.1 Diaphorina citri
TTTCAAAGTCAAAGAGCAGAAAAAACGAGGAACAATGCAATTTTTCCTTTTCATCTACGACTTCTAGAGCCCGAGATAAATCGATTAAAAAAATACCGGTAAATCTTGAACTCTGACGTCATGACATACGCTCGCGTACACGATGACGTCACATCAAATGTTCCGAGCAAAGCTCCCTCGCAGGCAGCACATAAATGTGTTTGTGCGCATACGTTTCTG
The DNA here is from genome assembly GCF_000475195.1 of Diaphorina citri. Taxonomy (NCBI): domain Eukaryota; kingdom Metazoa; phylum Arthropoda; class Insecta; order Hemiptera; family Psyllidae; genus Diaphorina; species Diaphorina citri. The sequence goes on from NW_007496394.1 coordinate 220, forward strand.
CGCATTTCTTTCTGCTCCTCCGCAAGCGTGCTTGCATACTGGCGCTACCTAG
>NW_007496395.1:0-271 GCF_000475195.1 Diaphorina citri
CATTATCCTAGTTGTTGTGACGTCAAAATATTGTGAAATGCAAAGTTGATTTCAGGAACCGGTCCACCACAATGTCCTTTGGGCCCACTTTTCTGGGCGAATCCTACAGTTCACTGAATTATTTTATTGCTTTCTAAATAGCTACCTATATTGTCATTGAATGTCGAGCCTGACTGTTCATTACAATTTAGCTTTTCTCTCTTTCTCTCACTCCCTCTTACTCTATCCCTCCCTCTCTTTCTCTCTCTCTGTCTCCGTCTCTCCCTACATC
>NW_007496396.1:0-271 GCF_000475195.1 Diaphorina citri
ACAGGATAGGAGAAAGCCAGCCGTTCCGAGAACGGACCTTGTCGATTTAGGATAAAGTTCGCCCCGGGTGGAAATCGAATCTGCGATCTAGCGCTTGCAAAGCAGGCGCACTCTCTTCGAACCTACTATGTATGTAATTCCAATTACATTTGGATCTTCCCAACCTTCCTTGGCTTCGTTGCTTCCAAGGTAGACATAGTAGAGCCGGAGCTGAGGTACATTTTTTCTACCTCATAAGGTACAAAATTTTCTTCCTATGGATCTGATGGGG
>NW_007496397.1:0-271 GCF_000475195.1 Diaphorina citri
GGCGTAACAGCCGAAATGGATCCATCTGTAATTTAATAAAAATATACGTAAAACATAAAGCCAAGTGTTTTTACTCACTCAAAATCATTTCTAGTGTTTATTTTTGTGTTTCAATCCCAAGTATATCGATGTTAACTGTGTAGTTTTTATATGTTTCGTATATAGGTATATTTTTCTAATAAAATATATTTACTAACTAAACCAACCTGTGTTTTTCTTAAAGACCATACCTTTCAGCATTAATTTGACGATTTTCTCTTAATATTTTTTT
>NW_007496398.1:0-271 GCF_000475195.1 Diaphorina citri
ACTGGAACCCACATCGGCAGTCAAAACACAAAATCATACACCAAATGGTATCCAAGTTTAATGAGGACTTCAAAATTCTTACAGTCTGAGGAGATATTAAATGAAAAATTACAAAAATACATAAAAAATGAGATTAAAAAGGTTAAGTATTTTTTGTCAACCAAAAATACTTTAGGCTGCCGAAGTACAGATGGTTTTGCAGATTTCAGCCCAATGGGCAGGATAAATAAGGTTTATTCCAATCAATTCTATTGGACTTTCAATCAATGAG
>NW_007496399.1:0-271 GCF_000475195.1 Diaphorina citri
TGGCCGTATTTGGTCCAATTGGAAACGGGCCCTATTTTGAAAAGAAAAATACCCTATTTAAGTATTTAATTGCATATCACCGAAAATGAATTCGTAGTTGCAAAAGTTTGTGTATGAGTTAGTTAAGGTGGTGGGGGTGTAGGGTGGCCGGATTTGGTGTCACGAGAAAAGGGTCCTATTTTGAAACAATACTTTCATTACTAGTATAGCTCGCTATACTGTAGTAATAGAAAGTAAAAAAAAAAAAAAAAAAAAACAAATACCCAAAAAA
>NW_007496400.1:0-271 GCF_000475195.1 Diaphorina citri
ACCGGGTCCGAAGTCCATTGCGGTGAGCAATGAACTTTTTATGTGGGGGTAGAAACACACTGCCCTCATATGTGACGAGAGCTCATGGGGAATCAGAAAGACGTGGTCCACACGTGAGGACACGTGAAGTGAGGGCAGTGTTAATAGCTATCGTGAACGAAATCACCTACAATATAATGGGAGAACTCTGAACCACATCTTTTTGACTGCCCAGCATGAGCTCATGTGACGTGAGGTTAGTGTACGTCGTGTTTTTAGGTTTCTGCCTTTA
>NW_007496401.1:0-271 GCF_000475195.1 Diaphorina citri
ATTTTCAGGTACAATACTAGTGGGCTTGATGATATTTGTAACAACTTCAGTGCGACTTGTTACACTAGGTTCTTCATCGTCAAACAATGTTGTGAAGTAAGTGAATGTGGTATAGACAGTTTTGTCATCAACAACTTCTGTGTTGTTTTCAGAAGTTACCAAATTGGTACCTCTAACTTTCTCAGCATCTGAGGAGATCAAACTATTTTCATTTCTTTCGAACAATCCTTCAACAGCATCGTCAGAGAAGAAGCTCTTGTCTATTGTTGAA
>NW_007496402.1:0-271 GCF_000475195.1 Diaphorina citri
GGTGTCTTTTTATACACACAGTATTGAAAGTATGACCACCCAGTAACTAATCTGTTTCTTAGCAACCAGATCAACAATATTGGGAAAATACTTTCCTGTTCGATTTCATCATTCTTTGGTCTGTTCTCAGTTCTCTGCTTACAATAAAACATACATCTTCCTATTCCAAATCCTATCCCTGTATTAATTTAACCCTTACGATTCTACATATATACTACAATTAAAAGACACAATAACCTTCACACCAGCATGTCTGGCTGGGGGGCGTTAA
>NW_007496403.1:0-271 GCF_000475195.1 Diaphorina citri
ATCCCGAAAGTATGGACAAATGCTTCAGCTGATCCCGAAAGTATGGACAAATGCTTCAGCTGATCCCGAAAGTATGGAAAAATGCTCCAGCTGATCCCGAAAGTATGGACAAATGCTCCAGCTGATCCCGAAAGTATGGACAAATGCTTCAGCTGATCCCGAAAGTATGGACAAATGCTTCAGCTGATCCCGGAAGTATGGACAAATGCTTCAGCTGATCCCGAAAGTATGGACAAATGCTTCAGCTGATCCCGAAAGTATGGACAAATGC
>NW_007496404.1:0-271 GCF_000475195.1 Diaphorina citri
GCGTATGGTACAGGTGGGCCAATAAATGGTACGTTTTTTAGGTGGGCGAATAAATGGTACACTTACCCTACTTACCTATAGTAGTGTATTACCTGCATAATTTATAGCATTTCTCGTATGCATCTCGTATAGCACACAAAATAGACTTGGAAATGGTGTTAGCATACAAAATAATCGGTCTGGGTTTCAAAGCTAAGAGCCAGCCTAGTTAGCTTAGTTGGTAGTGCGTCTGCCTTGTAAGCGCTAGGCCGCGGGTTCGATTCCCGCCCGG
>NW_007496405.1:0-271 GCF_000475195.1 Diaphorina citri
TCTTCTGTCTATAATATCTTGTCTTATTGTTTTGTTTCATTGTTTTTCATATAAAAACTCCGTGTTCGTCTTTCTTGGCCTTTTTTTAAGACTTCTTTTAACTTTGTCTCATTCACTTCCTTCTTCCTTGTTACATCTTCTGTTTCCTCAGATTTTACGATTATTTTATTACTTTTAAAACTCGATTTTGTATTTTTTGTTTTATTGTTATCTATATGTGCCGTTCGGTTGTTGTGTCTATTTACAAGTTTTTTATGTTCCTGTTTATCAT
>NW_007496406.1:0-271 GCF_000475195.1 Diaphorina citri
GAGAGAGAAAACTTTCGAAAACGCTTTCCCTTGGAGTGACACTCCCCCAGACCTTGAAAAATATTTTGATTATTTTTTCCCCGTCACTAAAATGATCGATAGAACATCTGGTGAATTTTTTTGGCACTATCTTTTGTATCACCCTGGTGAAGTTAGAGTTAGAGTCTGTTAGAGATACTTGCATAGTTCACCTACTTGAAACTTGAAAGCAACTTGAGAGTAATGAGAAGAAATCACGCGAAACCTTTTTTGGACAAAAAAGCGAATCGAA
>NW_007496407.1:0-271 GCF_000475195.1 Diaphorina citri
AGTTTTCTTTGAAAGAGGAAAGTCGCTTTAGGAAATTAAAAGTCAGGAAACGACATCAGTGGGAGTCGTGACTTTAACTCGTTCCCGTCTGGAGAAGGCCATACACAATGAGATTTTTGTTTCACTAATGGGTTAAAAAAAAGGTATTGCAAAAAAAAAAGAGGTTTGACAGAAGAGACTGTGGTAACTGCTAAGGTCTTATCGTCCCGAAATCGAAGAGAAAAGGAAGACAGGATAGGAGAAAGCCAGCCGTTCCGAGAGCGAACCTTGT
>NW_007496408.1:0-271 GCF_000475195.1 Diaphorina citri
AATCATTAAAAAAAGCTTTTCATTATGCCACTGGGTAAAAAACTACAATGCCAAAGAAGCAAATAATGAGCATTGGTAGAAAAATGGCTCCTATACATATGATTGGTCCCAAAACATGGTTTGACTTTTGTCGAAATCGGACAAACTGTAAGACTATTTTGAAGAACGTCAAATGAACAGCAATATAGATGACAAATGCCTAGATATCAATTCCTGTAACCATAGGTACAAATTTTATTCCTTTAAAAATCCATTTTCCCCCTCACATAAA
>NW_007496409.1:0-271 GCF_000475195.1 Diaphorina citri
GGGTTAAAAATAGCTTCATTAGGTGAAGTACACCTCTTCAATTAGTTTCTATTGGAAAAACATAGAACATAAGATGTATAGGTAGCTGTAAAGTGCAAGCCCACGCTCCTCGATTGTAAAAATTTCAGTCTAATAGACTAGGTACCTACCTTCCTTCCTATAAGATAGGGGTAAGGAAAGTAAAAAAGTAAAAAAATCGGCATACCTATTCTCTCAGTAAAAATACGATTCAGCCAGCCTAGAGCCTAGTTACCTTGGAAGAGCACGCGTG
>NW_007496410.1:0-271 GCF_000475195.1 Diaphorina citri
TCGTGCTCAAAATTGGAAATGTTATGAAGGAAGAAGTGGAAGAACATCAAGGAAGGCAGAAAGTACTTAAATCTCTACTCTCTAGTTGAAAGACAATCGTATATTAGGATAACCACCATAAGTATCTCGGTAAAAGCAAAGCTACAAGTTATTAGTATCTGAGCTCATGCCTGATAGTGATAGCTGAGGTAGGAATTCGAACATTTCCAATTGGATACAGCTTTTCATGAAGATGTTCCAGAGATGCTCATTCCTCATACTAATGATCTCA
>NW_007496411.1:0-271 GCF_000475195.1 Diaphorina citri
GATAGACGGGTGAAATCAATGAAAAAAAAGTCTGGTCTCCTGGGGTCATCAGGTGAAAATGGCTCGGTACGCAATGGGCTAGAATAGAGTTATGAGTGGACTGCATAGAATTTCCATAAAAGATAGAATTACGAGTATCAGTGGTTTTCAAAGAGTTCGCATGCAAGATAGACTGACTTTTTCAGGGAATTCATCAGAAAGCTTACGTAGAAAAGAAATATGAGTGGACTGCATCAGGGAATTCGTCAGAGAACAGAACAGAGTTATGAGT
>NW_007496412.1:0-271 GCF_000475195.1 Diaphorina citri
ATGTAATTTATTGTGATATTCGATAATTTATGTAATAAGGAGATCTGAAATTATAGAAGTGTGTGAGAAGTAGGTATGGACTGCAGGTGATAAGAGGTGATATAGCCAAAAAATAATTAGGGATTTGGCATTTTTTGGGCACTTACTTACATCTTCTGCTCAGTACATGGAGTAGTCGATTTTAAAGTTTGATCGACTGGGTCTGAAAGTTGAAGTTTTGAAAAACGCGATCTCTTTTCGAGCTCTCCAAAGTTTAGCCCTAAATATCGGT
>NW_007496413.1:0-271 GCF_000475195.1 Diaphorina citri
TACTGTAGACTTGTAGAATCTAGGTGCCTACACTTCCCAGAGAGCACAAATTCATGTATAACGCACGTTTTCCACTTTATTGAAAACGCACGGATAATGTGCCTGAAATACGCACTTAGGTAGGTATCTAATATAGGTACCTAGGTAATTTTCCCTTCAAAATATAGGTACTTATAGGTTAGGTGTACCTATGTGGTCAACTTTTTCATCATTGCCAAGATACCAAGTTTATTGATCATGATCACCTATAAGCCTAAACTAAATCGATGTA
>NW_007496414.1:0-271 GCF_000475195.1 Diaphorina citri
AATAAATGGATGGGTGACTTAAACATCATATTGGGAATAAAGGGAGAACGGGCTCTAGTCTTGATTTTAAATCATTACTTAAAAGTAAAATAGAAAAAAATCAAATCAAGAATAATAATAAACTGAATATTAAACAAATTAGGTACTGATTTTCTCTAATCACTACGGGCTAAAAAAATTCCCGGAGGGACGGGCCCTGCTTGTTATTACTATTATTTAAATGATAGGAACATAGGTAGGTATGTACTTAGGTAGGTATGTCGGAAGGTTG
>NW_007496415.1:0-271 GCF_000475195.1 Diaphorina citri
CCAATGGCCATATGAACATCAGACAATAAAGAGTGTACTAGCATTTGAGACTGAAAAATTCCCTTTTACCCGATCCAATCCCGTTTATTTAGGTACTATCGATTCTCGACAAGGGAAGAAAAGGGGGAAAACATTTTTTTAAATTATTATTATCCTACTCTATCTTATGTTTATTCCCCCTCCCTTTTTTTAAACTTAAGCAAGGTTTTTATTTTATAAAATTTACATCTACACCTATTTTGTACCAAATACATAAGACCTTGTTTAGACT
>NW_007496416.1:0-271 GCF_000475195.1 Diaphorina citri
TCTGACAGCTATAAAGGTAGCAAGTTTCCATTGACGTGATTTCTGACCAAGTACCAGATGCATTGACCTTCGGTGCATATTTCTTTAAATAGAAAAAAGCTCGTGACAAAACTATGTTCAAAGTCACATTACAAAGTGAAATAAGGATGCACCATGTTTCGGTGGTATCACATGAAAGTTGTGGTGATATCACATGAAAATTTTGGTTTTATCACAGGAAAGTTTCGATGACATCACACAGAAAAGCTCATTTTCTAAGAACACCTCACAC
>NW_007496417.1:0-270 GCF_000475195.1 Diaphorina citri
AAATGTACAGGGTACAACAAAAGATTTTATACATGAAAGGCTGGGTACACACGAGTTCCCGGGATGTTTGATCTCAAGACTAGGTACCCACCCATGTATTCGTATTTCGACCATTTTCTATGGCAACGGGTTGGCTTTTGTTTTGTGTTCTCGTGTTAATTTAGCATCTACAGGTCTTTCTCCCCGTCCATCTTTATAAAGGACATACTATATGGGATGGGTGTGCTATAACACAGACGAGTCTTGATGCAGCAAATACTTATCTAGTTT
>NW_007496418.1:0-270 GCF_000475195.1 Diaphorina citri
TCCGGCCAAACTCACTCGAACCGGGCCCTGGTCATTTGTTTACATATGTGTAATTAAGTTTTACCGGCTCTGTTGGCTCGTTGTGTACTCACAAGTACAAAATAGGTTGATAACAGGTACTTTGAATCTTTTTTCATGTTTTCCGTTGGCTTCCTGGGGTGTTTGGCGGGGCAGTGGATTCTTAACATGTCGAAGGTATAGCCTCGTGGTGGTACGAATTTTGTTGAAAAAAAAGGAAAAAAAAAAAAAAAAAAAAAAAAAAAAAAAAAC
>NW_007496419.1:0-270 GCF_000475195.1 Diaphorina citri
CCGATTTTGATTAAATTTAGGTTTTCCTCTTTGAGATGATTCTACAGTTTTCTGAGCTAACGTTATTCAAGATTATTTTATTGTACGTGTTCATCCATGCTAAAGTGAATCAGGCCTAGAAATAAAACTTGGCTAAACGCACCACCGAGGCCATCTGTTTTTCTTCTCGGCATTTTCAGCATTTCCATTCTCATTATTATTTTGCCTGCTGAGTTTTTTCCTTTGTTTTTGTATGCTGTTTTTTTTTTAAGTTGGTTAAAAATTCAAACA
>NW_007496420.1:0-270 GCF_000475195.1 Diaphorina citri
GCAACTCATCTACAAGCAAGGACAAACTGTGGTGACTTTATAGAAGAAGCTATGAAAGCACATGGGATTTATGTATATGTATAGTTTGTATAGTTACAAATAAGGTATACATCTGTAACACAGGTACAATCATAGGTATCCTGGTAGTAGATGTAACTGAAACAAGCAAAATATAATCTATGGATATATGGATACTAAAACTTAAGTATTTGTACTGAGAGTGTGGAGTGAATTCTAATGACCATGTTTTGTTCTGAGGCAGTTGCACTT
>NW_007496421.1:0-270 GCF_000475195.1 Diaphorina citri
CAAAATCCATTGTTTTTTTTCTACCTTTCAAAGGATAGGTATCCTATCTTATCAGAGGAAAAGATTATAGAAAGTGATCATTTCAACCTCGATTATTTCAACTACCCCCGGTTCCAATTAGTTGAAATAATCAAGGTTCTACTATACGTGTATACCTATACAGGGTGTTACTCACTGGTCTAGATCATACAGGGTGTGAGAGACGCGAGCGATGACCTCAATGTTAAGTTCCCGACACAGCGTCATGATGTTCTGATCCCGAACTTTGCC
>NW_007496422.1:0-270 GCF_000475195.1 Diaphorina citri
TATTCCGGATGGTTCGAGGATCGCCTGCCGTACATTTTCTTTCATTTCCCGGCCTGGTATCAAGCCAAGTACCCGGGGAAGATACGAAACCTTCGCGACAACAGGAATCGCCTTACCACTGTGTACGACGTGTATGATACACTCAATGCGCTGACACGACTGACCAATAGGAGCTCCTGTAACAACAGTAGATCCTTACTGGAACCAATCAGCGTGCACCGATCCTGCGCAGAGATGAACATATCTAAACACTACTGCACATGTACTGAA
>NW_007496423.1:0-270 GCF_000475195.1 Diaphorina citri
AGATCGAATAGGTACCTACCTATCTACGCATTTTGTTATCTTATCACTATTTTTCAATATCAGCATAGGTACCTATACTTATTTTCAAATTTAGATATTTTCATTCCATTTTTCTTTACTTTCTATTACTACAGTATAGCGGAGCTATACTAGTTTATCGTGCACTTATTCAAGTAGTTACTTCTTTGTACATTGTACATTGTACATTTGTTACTTCTTGGGGGCACGGTTGGTCCAGTGGTAACGCGCTTGCTTGCCATGCAGAAGGTC
>NW_007496424.1:0-270 GCF_000475195.1 Diaphorina citri
AGAGCAGAAACAAAGTGACAGACGTTCTTTCAACGGTTAAAATTTGAAAGTCAGCAATCGGTTCACAAGTTTTTCTCTATTGTGAGTAAAGTTTTCCACTCACTACAGCTGATTCTTGCAGGGATATGCTACTTCGTACAATGACATAGAGTTCTAGGATACGGAAGAATCAAACAAATTTCTCTCAGATCAACCCTGTATATTGGTCTGTCAGAGCCATTGGTTACCGGGTAGGACACACAAATGCTTGGGTTATTGGTAAAGGTAGCA
>NW_007496425.1:0-270 GCF_000475195.1 Diaphorina citri
ACAAAACATGATCACTTAAAGACATTTTGAATAAGCCACTACAAAATATGATCACTTAAAGACATTTTGAATAAGCCATTACAAAATATGATCACGTAAAGACATTTTGAATAAGCCACTACAAAATATGATCACTTAAAGACATTTTCTTTGCAGGAACTCCTGGAAGATGAGTTGGCTGAGGATGATAGAGACATTGGATGTCCACTGCCTAGCACCCCCATAGATGCATCCATCCTACATGACGAGGTAAATATTTACTTTGCTACT
>NW_007496426.1:0-270 GCF_000475195.1 Diaphorina citri
GTTCTTTTCGGCGTACTGCTGTCCAAAGATAGATGCTGATAATAGGTCATTTCAGTCCAGAATTCTCAAGGACAACTCAAGTTTGATTTCACAGGAAAAATATGTGTAAAGGATCATGCAATGAAAAAAGGGACATGTTACACCAAGTAAAGGCAAAGCTGGATTTAGATTTTAGATGATGGAAGGCCATACTTTCAAATAGGAAAAATCAGTGGTTGGGTGGAAGAGCTCACGTAAGTGAGAACCCTGCCACTTAAAATAAAGCCCTAA
>NW_007496427.1:0-270 GCF_000475195.1 Diaphorina citri
AAAAGAGGGGGAGAGAGGAAGAAAGAGAGAAAAGGAGATATACCTACTAGAGAAAGAGAGAGGATAAAAAGACGGAAAAAAGAAGAGAGAAAGGAAGGAAAAAAGAGAGAGAAAGAGAGAGAGAGAGAGAGAGGAAGAAAGAGAGAAAAGGAGAGAAAGAAATAGAGAAAGGAAGGAAAAGAGAGAGAGAAGGAGAAGGAGATATAGTCCCGAGGGAGAGAGACTAGTTTAATGTTCCGGAGATGTTTGTTTTGTGTACGGCAAATTCGG
>NW_007496428.1:0-270 GCF_000475195.1 Diaphorina citri
CAGGCGCTATCACGCCAAAATAGGGGGGAAACGAACTTGAGAAGAGGAGAAATACCAAAATGAAAATAAGATTTCTAAATATGAAAATAACTTTTTCTCTTCACTGGTTTTGGTTGATAGGTTTATTTTATTGTAACATGAAGTGAAGAGTAAAAGTTATTTTCATATTTAGATATTTAAAATGAACCTTCACAAAGTTACTGAGTCTACCACCAATATGAAAATACAATTCTTTGATTTAGAACACACCACTGGATTCCCCCCCCCCGC
>NW_007496429.1:0-270 GCF_000475195.1 Diaphorina citri
CCCCCTGTTTGAAGTTCCGGGGGGGGTTTTATGATTACTGTTCTGGAACACGAAATCTAGAGGGAAAGATTAGAAAGCCGTAAGCATATACATAGAAATGAAAAGCACAATACATACGTATAGGTATAATAGAAAAGTCAGATATAGAAAGTACTATAGAAGTCAGAAAAGTAGAAAGTAGGTATATAGGTACTACCTACAATCAGTGGTTCCCAACCTTTTTTAGACAAATACATACCCCTTTTTAAGCTCAAATTTAGCCATTACCCC
>NW_007496430.1:0-270 GCF_000475195.1 Diaphorina citri
ATCTTTTAACTGTTTTGCATTTGGTTTAGATGTTTGTTTGTTCTGCTATAACTTGCAATTGCCAAATCCGATATTGATATTATTGATGAAATTTGGTACAGGAATTCCAAACGTCAATGCACGTTGCAGGTTCCAATTTGGGGTCCCAGAACTGAGTGGACTCATTTTTGGTCTGCAATTTTCAACTCCCAATAAGGTAAAACACCCAGTTATCGACACCCTTAAGGATTTTTTCATTTTTAATTTGCTATAACTCATCCATTTATTGAG
>NW_007496431.1:0-270 GCF_000475195.1 Diaphorina citri
CGGACCACCAGTTTCGGAACCCCTGATCTAGAGGGAATGTCACCACATGGATCAAGTGAAGCGAATAACTTGACGACCACAACGAGACGAAGACCAAACGGATCCACTCAACCGAGAGAAGAGAGCGATCCACATGTCCAACTGGTCAATCGATGGAACCAAAGTTTGACCATCCGTTTCATAGATGGTGAGGAATGGCGAATCAGGAAAACGAAGTGATTGTAAAAGTGCATGGGTCTACCTACACCTGAGCAGGTCCGATTGTCAGGT
>NW_007496432.1:0-270 GCF_000475195.1 Diaphorina citri
TTTCTAAATTTCTATGCGTGTGATTAGAACGGTTTTGATCTGGAGCTTTCTGGTTCTAGCACAAAATGACGTAGAACATAAAATCAGGGTAAGACATAAAATCAGAAAACAACATTTTTGTACATAATATAAGTACCTAGGTAATAAATATTCGTGTTCAACACAATAAAATTGCTTTTCTCCCTCTTTTCTACATAGGGTAAGTGTACCATTTATTCGCCCACCTAAGGGTTTTTCCAGACAAAAACACTTATATCTCTGGTCCTAATT
>NW_007496433.1:0-270 GCF_000475195.1 Diaphorina citri
ATCAAGTTATGCTAAGACAGAGAGGGAGAAAAAAAGAGAGAGAGAGAGAGAGAGAGAGAGACAAAGAGAGAGAGGGAGAGGGAAAAAGAGAGAGACACAGAAGGAAAGAGAGAGAGACAGAGAGGAAGAGAGAGAGAGAGAGAAAGAAAGAAAGAGAGAGAGAGAGAGAGCTTGTATCTTCACTTCTCTTCCCGTAAAATATTTCACAAGAAAAGTAAAGTTGAATTTTGCAAAAACTTTACAAGTATAGGTTGGATAAGGGATTGAAGG
>NW_007496434.1:0-270 GCF_000475195.1 Diaphorina citri
TTTTTTTTTTTTTTTTTTTTTTTTTTTTTTTTTTACTCCATCAACCTGACACTCAATATTGGATTCCACTCCGTTTCCCAATATTGAGAACCACAACATAAATGTAGGTACCCAAACGATAAGTAACTACAGGTGTCTTGAGCTCTTGAGATTACAGGGCTTCAATATTTAGGTGCCCTAAGAATACCATTGTGAGTACCTTACCTACCACAATAATTTCATTTTCGGTTAATTCCTTTGTACAAGTAGGCATCCTTCTTTTCCTCTTTC
>NW_007496435.1:0-270 GCF_000475195.1 Diaphorina citri
GTTGTTCTGCAACCAAGCGATGAGTAGATGAGTCCCATGTTGGTGTGACAATGTGTCATCTGTGTCATAATACCTTCAAGGTTAACGAAACGTGAGAGACAGTTTAATTGTAGAACATCCTCCTGGATCTCAATTTACTAATGAAAAAAATCTCCTAATTGTTTTTGTCAAGTTGAAAACTGTTGACGTTCGCGCTTACAACTAATAAAAATGTTTTCGAGGAAACATGGTAACAAAGGAAATTGAAAAAAATGAAAGTCAAGTTTGCAG
>NW_007496436.1:0-270 GCF_000475195.1 Diaphorina citri
TTATCCAAACATGCATTTTTGTACTATCTGCATCTTAGGGGTATTTGGCACAGCCACCAATAATTTTAAATGATAACTGACTGTCTTTCTTCATGTTTGTATTGTCTGAATATATCATGTGTAAGTATTTTGGCGTTTTTGATACATTAAATAAAACTTCATTTGGAGATATTAGGACAGTAGAAAACATAGTCCAATCATCTTTATCTTAAGTCTCTTAGGAGAATTTGGCACATCCACTAACAAAATTAATAAATTCCTGTTTATAAC
>NW_007496437.1:0-270 GCF_000475195.1 Diaphorina citri
GGGGGGGAGGAAGAGGAAGAGGAGGAGGAGGAGGGAATGAAGAGGAGATGAAGGAAGGTAGTTTGATAACTACATTGTTGCTATTAGACAACAGATTTCCATTAATTTTCATATAATGTTATTATTATCTGTTTCTATTTCTACGCTCCTCAGTTCTCGTATATACCGGAGGTAACAATAAGACCCCTTCCTAACTTGTGTAACAGAAACAGAAATGAGGAAAGTTTTTTTTTATTTATTTTTTTTTTTTTTTTTAATGAGGTTTGACCG
>NW_007496438.1:0-270 GCF_000475195.1 Diaphorina citri
CTGGGCTCTTTTTACCCCTAAAAACATATTCACATCAAAAAATTCGGAGAAAAATTAATTCGTGACACAAAGGGTTATTGCAAGGTGGACCTCCTCTGTCTATTAGAAATTAGACTATACTCTTAGCATTTTTTTTTTTAATTAATCAGGGTGTTCATTTACTCTAATTATTGTAAAAAATGTGTTCCCCGTTCCCCATAATATGTCAAAATATATGAGCCCCATGGGCGTAGGAAGGGGGGGGGGGGGGGCAGCGGCCCCGCCATAGAA
>NW_007496439.1:0-270 GCF_000475195.1 Diaphorina citri
CTTGGCATTACACTCAGCCTCGTGGGGATGATTGGGTAGACAATTATGTAGGTATACTGAGAAACGACTGTTGCGGTGGGTGATAGGATTGGCCATTGTAAATGCGAATAAAATTGATGAGCACAATATGTTATAGTTCTCTTTTCAATGATTTTGTGGGTAGGTATATTATGTACATACTTCTTTATTAGAGAGAAACAATCAATAAATTAAATATTTATCAATATTTTTACCCCCCAAAATGTATTTAGATTTGAGTTAAATCCAATT
>NW_007496440.1:0-270 GCF_000475195.1 Diaphorina citri
GGAGGAGGAGGAGGAGGAGGAGGAGGAGGAAGAGTTGAAGAATGAGTAGGCGAATAATAAGAAGGGGATGAAAGATTAGATATGGTGGAGGAGGAAGGGAAGGAGGAGAAAACGAAGACGAAGAGAGAGCAGGTGGAGAGAGAGAAATAAAGCAGAAAAACGAAAAAAGAGAGAGAAAGGGGAAGAGAAAAAGTAGAAGGACGAAGATTAGGCTGAAGAAAAGTATGAGAAAGAGAAATATAAAAAGAAAGCGAGGAAAAGATAGAGGAG
>NW_007496441.1:0-771 GCF_000475195.1 Diaphorina citri
GTTCCTTGTTTTGACGTTCAATAAGCATGCGGTTGGATTCCAACTTCTGCGTTTGTGACCGCTCCGCGAGCAAATCTGTGGAACAAAACAAATCATGAAGGATAAATTTTCACAACTTTTGTGATTACACCAATCTCAGTGGTGCAGTGGTTAGCGCGGTGGACTTCGGATCTGGAGGTTGGTGGTTCGAGTCCAAGTCAAGTCATAAAATTTAGCGTAGTGAATTAAGCAGGGAACGTTTATGCTTAACACGTCACGACATTTGTGACAAGCATTTATGCTTAACACAATTAAAATTCCTTTTCTTTCTTTTGCGATTACAGTATTAAATTACAAAGTGTTTCCTTTGATCAATTTCCATATTTCCACAAATTTTTTTACACGGGCCATGTCGTCACTGGTCCCTCCTTCATTAAAGTAGCTACTCTTTTGTCCTCACAAGGCTGAGTGCATCCCGAATAACATCCAGAAAATTTCCTTTCTATTACAATCAGAGAACTTCCGCTTCGGTCGAGATTCGAACCTAGCACCTCCGGATTGGGAGTCAGTTCTCTTGACCACTCGGTTAAAATTTTAAAGTAAAAGACATCCAGAAAATTTCCGTCCCACTCGGGATTCAAACCCCGCACTTCCAAATTGTTGTTGTTGTTTACTAATGCAAAGGAATTGATTATTATGTCATTTTCCTACGCGCGTCCCAATATTTTCCTACAATATCATTGCTGGCTTCCACGGCAGGGCAAGTAATTAAGTGTGCTGCATTCATGGGTG
>NW_007496441.1:9768-10156 GCF_000475195.1 Diaphorina citri
GAGGTGCTCTGACAAGCAGTCATGTCCTGTTAATAATCGGAATTTGGAATTTCACTTCCAAATTAAGACTATTGAAAACTCGGTCACAGAGGTAGGTGTTTCATTACAGGCAGGTGTCTCGTTCTTACCGGTATTGAGTTGCTCGATGGTGAGCTGTGACTTTCTCTGTTTCTCCATGTAGATTTCCATGTTGCTTTGTTCTTCTTCTAATTCTTCTTCCAGCGCCGAGATTCGAGCCTCCAACCTTCGCTTCTCATCTGCCAGCAATGTGCCTCTGTGGATAGTTCAAAATAGAGACAGATTAGCGATAACCTCTTAAAGATATTACTTTACAACTAACGAACTAAAATGTGCCTCTGTGGATAGTTCAAAATAAAGACAGATTAGC
>NW_007496442.1:0-270 GCF_000475195.1 Diaphorina citri
ATCCTCTAATCTGATAAACTGTAAGTACTCTGGTCTACGCCGTTTTATTACTCGCCGAGGCAGGCTCAGATGTTATTCCCAGCATTACAAAAATTTGGCGCACAACGTGAAGCCTCGAGCCGTAGACCCATCTTTCAGAGCCTTTAGAACAAGTAATCGACCTTTGCTAGTCGTATGTGTAAAATTCTATTGAAAATTTTAGTGTTGGTACCGAAAGTTGGTAAAATTAGTATAGCGTCGTTATGGTTGGTACCCGGTCGGTTGGGATAG
>NW_007496443.1:0-270 GCF_000475195.1 Diaphorina citri
TTTTATGACTTGTGGCATGTAGTTAACTACAATAACAATACCCTTGATGCTACTGTTCAGAATGTATGAATGTAACCAAGTAACCATTGAAAACTGAGCACTATCCATTGGAAACTGGACAGTGGACCTTCGACACTATCTTGGATTTCTAATGGTTTAGTGCAGTATAGGTAGTACAGACACTTCCACTTCACCTAGAGTGGTTGAATCAATTCCCTTATTTTCCTTTAAAAGAGACGAAATGAGCCTCAGAAGAGAGGAAATCGTATC
>NW_007496444.1:0-270 GCF_000475195.1 Diaphorina citri
TCCTATATACCTTTAGTTTGTATCTTGATGGCCACCTTTCAGTCTTTTTTGTTGGTTGAAAGAAATATTTTATCTACCTGTACCTATAAGCATTTTTCCTAATTCTTTAAACTAATTACATACCTACCTGATGTGGAAAAAGTATGAATAAATTCACCTGATTCACAGGTTTGTTGGCCCAGAGCAGTGTCAATAAGGTTAACGCCTATTAGGTTTACTGTGGTCAAACTCATTTAATTCTACCTAGGTATATGATATGTGTTCATTTAA
>NW_007496445.1:0-270 GCF_000475195.1 Diaphorina citri
TGCTGTAAGCCATTGTAAATATCTGTAATACTGTACAATTTTGCAACAACCAAATAATTGAAGGGTTTAATTCAAGAATAACGATCTAACGACGGAAATCGAGTTTTGATTTTGAGTGAAACTGCTTGAAAGTTATGTGATTTCCATTCTATCGGACCATAGCGTTGGTTGTAAAAAGAACTGACTACTGATTGCAGGGTTTTAACCTACCTATTACATTTGAATTATCTCTCTGGATGCTAATACAGTATTACAGTCTGAAGACAGTGT
>NW_007496446.1:0-270 GCF_000475195.1 Diaphorina citri
GCACTATGCTTTTAGATTTTTGACCTTCTTGGACTTTGAGAGATGTGTTCCTCCCCTTAAAGATTACAGATTACACCCTAAGGTCAGGCAATGTCGATCAAAATCTTTTTGATCTTCCCTACTTAAAACAGAGTCTACCCTTCTGCAGTATACACTACTGTCGACCGACATCACATGAAACACATCAGAGGACCTTTTGGCCCTATAGGAAGTGATTTCTTTGATAGGAATTTAAGGAAAACTTGAAGGTATTTCTTTAAAATTTCAAAG
>NW_007496447.1:0-270 GCF_000475195.1 Diaphorina citri
TAAACTTTGCTCGCTTCCATGGTATCCTTAATCCATAAGTGCCCCCCGGGTGGTGCCAAATGAGCAATCTAAATATGATGTCATGCGTCCCAAAGTAAAACACTCCGGAGATAAAATAGTCCCCCGATCGGATCTCCGGGCGGGGACTGCCTTGGATAAGACGTCTTCATCAAATACAACATCAAGTCTGAATGTCCTACAATGGAATGCTGGCGGACTAACGGCATCCAAAAGAACAGAACTGGAACAGATAATCAACATCAACAATAT
>NW_007496448.1:0-270 GCF_000475195.1 Diaphorina citri
GATAACAGGCTATGATATGACACCTGAATCCGCCCTGACTAAGTTGTCATACGTATTGTCAAAATCTGATTGGACGTTGGAAAAGAAGAAAACGGTAAGTAAATACAAACAGGAGCTAAAAAACAAACGTTTTGAAGCTTTGTAATTCAAAACAAGAGAGATTAATGGAACATGTAGACACGCAGAATTAAGGTAAGAGGGATAAATCTTGAGTGAACTGCCCCCTTGAGTATCTCTACCATCTCTTGAATTATAAACATCAGCAGGTAC
>NW_007496449.1:0-270 GCF_000475195.1 Diaphorina citri
CCCCTGAAGAAAATCCTGGATACGGGCCTCCTAACCTGTGTATATGGCCTGCGAAGTACCTGCCAATGTAGCATGTGGCCCGCATACACATGGAAGTTGGAAACCCCTGTCCTAAGGGAATTAGAATTTCTGATTGATTGCAAAGGAGGCACTTAGAAATGCTGTAATATCCACAAAAGTTATGAAAAAGCTCTGCTTTACTACAAATAATTTGAGAAGGGGACGGAAGAAAAAAATGAAAGCGTCCCTCTAATTGCTTGGCCAGTACTG
>NW_007496450.1:0-270 GCF_000475195.1 Diaphorina citri
ATCTGACAGGCGGATCTTTTCAGCCGTACCTGTCAGGTCTACCTGATAGTGAGTGGCTGGCCTTACAATTTCTTGCCCAGGGAAGTGCAAGAGGGTTCTGCTTTCTAATTCGCGTGGCTTTTTTTTTTTGCCCATGCTGAGAACTCTGTGTCTGTTACGTAGGACGTAGGTATCAAGGTATCATCATCAGCATTATTATTCTTATTATTGAGAGCCGGTGACATGTGAAGAACAGTGCATGTGTGAGAAAGAGAGAAGAGAAGAGAGGGG
>NW_007496451.1:0-270 GCF_000475195.1 Diaphorina citri
AGAAGGAGGAGAAGAAGAAGAAGAAGAAGAACAAGGAGAAGGAGAAGAAGAAGAAGAAGAAGAAGAAGGAGGAGGAGAAAGAAGAAGCAGAAGAAGAAAGAAGATGAAGGAAGAAGAAGAAGAAGAAGGAGGAGGAGGAAGAAGAAGCAGAGGAAGAAGGAAGGAAGAAGAAGAAGGAAGGAAGAAGTAAGGAAGTAAGAAGAAGAAGAAGAAGGAAGAAGAAAATGAAGGAAGGAAGAAGAAGGAAGGAAGAAGAAGCAAGGAAGAAGG
>NW_007496452.1:0-270 GCF_000475195.1 Diaphorina citri
ACTCAGAGCTAAGGTTTAAGGTTTTAGAATATAGAAAGCACCAATGGCAGAGAATAGTAAGTAGGTCATGAAGTGAAGTTACTTTCTCATGTTGTTTAGCTCCAAGTGGAACAACCAAACCAGTGAGGTGCGTTCATATGAGTCTTATCATGAACTGGGTTCTGACTTCTGAGTTCTGAAATTCATTGAAAGTTATCAAGAGGGGATGACACTACTTACATATATCAAAACTCGGACTTCCACAAACTTTCTCATTGTCGATTTTGAACT
>NW_007496453.1:0-270 GCF_000475195.1 Diaphorina citri
GGACGATAAGACCTTAGCAGTTACAGTTCCCTCTTGTCAAATCTCTTAAAAAAAATCATCGAGTGAGTTTTTCTGTCAACTTCTCTCTATCAAAACTCAAAGTACTCCAACTCATTACCTACAAAATTACACCTCACTCAAACGCCAACCAAGCTGAAATGATTCCACAATATCCCAGAAGGCTAGAGGAATAGAGGTACGCACGAGGTTGAATGGAAGAGCGTCACCACAGCGTTAGAACTACGAAGTGGTTTTGTAGCATTGTTTTTC
>NW_007496454.1:0-270 GCF_000475195.1 Diaphorina citri
GTTGGATTTTTGCTACTTATTGTGTTGGTTGGTTTTTTTATGCGCCTACAAGGCCTACATTATGTTGATTATGTAGAATTTTGTACAATATCTATTGATTCTATTGTGGTTCTCGGTTTGAAATAGAGAGCATGTTTTTCTGTCGCTATGACAGGAATACACATAGATATTTACATGAGTGTTGCCATGACAACTGAAATGACTAGTGATAAACCTAAATAAACAAGGAAATATTGGAATGGAATGGTGGTGATTCATTTTTACTATCAG
>NW_007496455.1:0-270 GCF_000475195.1 Diaphorina citri
CTTGATTTTGCATTTCCTTTGGACGGGTCATTATTTAATTTAAAGCTGATATTATATCTTATTATTTTCAATTGGGATTTGTATATCAAAGGGTTAGTTCAGCTTGAGACGTGTGGTGCTATCGACGTGTCAGTGTTTCGAATTTGTCGCTAGGAAAATGGTATTTTAGTGTGAAGAATCAGTAGGAATACCTAATTAGTATTTTTTTTTTACAAAGACCAAGACCATTTTTCCAACTGTGTACTCATTCTGATCAGAAAATTCGCCACC
>NW_007496456.1:0-270 GCF_000475195.1 Diaphorina citri
ATTGGGAAAATCCTACAATGCTGCAGTGAGCACCAAAGTTGTGACATAATAACACAAAGAAACTGCATTTACATTTTTCTCAGTGAACCATTTTTTTTTTTTCTTTTTCATTTGATGAAATGGCTTTGAAGGAGAGACAGGAAAATTGTTTTGCCTGTTTTATAGGCAAAAAGCTCAACAGTCCCCATTTTAAAATTAAGTAGAGAAAAGGTACCATCCACGTAATGCCCAGAAGGGGTTAAGTTGGTTTTTATAGGTACCTACTTTTTA
>NW_007496457.1:0-270 GCF_000475195.1 Diaphorina citri
CTACCCTAGGCCTAATTTTATTCCAATAATGGGCCCCTCCTTGCAGCGTTTTTTTTTTTTTTTTTTACAAAAATATGTACTACCTACCTACTTAGGTAGTGTTAGCTAAATTGGGAATTGCTGGTTCCGGGCAGTCTTACGGCCCATGCACACTTATCTGTATCGGACTGTGGGTGACGGAAAGGAGATGGATTCGCAGATTTGTATGAGCCTAACCCATCTTTTGGGGCATTTACCCCTACAGCTAAGTTTAAGAGTGGGCTTTTTGTG
>NW_007496458.1:0-270 GCF_000475195.1 Diaphorina citri
TATCTCTAGTTTGCACGTTTATATTATACTTTTCATTTATATTAGATATTACAAACAAGCGAATTACAAAGCAAACAATAAATATAAAATAAATTTTAAAAATTGCCCCGGGACAGCTATCTCACGTCGTCCGAGCTCATCTCAACCCGGTAAATAAACACACCCTCAGAGTCAAGTCTCTTATGAGGTAAGTCGATCATAAGACCGTATTGAAAATTCAAGTCGATCTTCCTCTGAAAAGGTTGGGCACTAGGGCAATATTCATTGTAT
>NW_007496459.1:0-270 GCF_000475195.1 Diaphorina citri
CCTTGTCTGTTTAGGATAAATTTCGCCCCGAGCGGGAATCAAACCCTCGGCCTAGCGCTTTCAAGGCAGACTCGCTACCAACCAAACTAACCAGGCTGGCATCCTGACATCAATGTATTCTTTTGGCTCAAAAATTCAAATTTCTTCTTTTTTTGTGTGTGAATTTCGTTCAGAAATCGAAGGGAAAAGAAGGACGGGATAATATTCCTTTCTTTCGGTTTGATTTCAGTCCGTGTTGCGCGCTAATCACGGCTGTGTGGATGAATCTGT
>NW_007496460.1:0-270 GCF_000475195.1 Diaphorina citri
AGGTAGATACCGACTACACTTTTAACAACAAGGTGGGCTAGACATACATACAGGGCAAAGCTACCTAATACATAGATATCTATCAAGCTATGAAATAACCGTGTTTCATTAGAATCAGGTACTCAAGGCATAGGATTAAACCAAGGGAAACGGGATAAATCTAGGCATTCTAGGTGGAGACCTTCAAAGCTCACCTACCCACCTTCTTCAAGAGTGGGTAGATCCAATGAAGCAGAGTAGATACGGGAAATAAATGAGTCGCAGAAACCT
>NW_007496461.1:0-270 GCF_000475195.1 Diaphorina citri
TTATCCACGGGTTCTCTGGAATTTCGAAATTTTAGGATTTTCTAGTATAATAGGTCCTTTTGGAATAAAATTCGAAGATTCTATGTATGTACAGGGTGGTCAGTGATTTATCCCAAATTCCAACCCTTTCAGGTATCGAACTCGGACATCCTCATTACTGGAAACCACCTGATCTCGTAGGTATCACGCTCTAGCTCTATTATTAACAAGTTTCCATTTATATTTGATTGACAAAAAACTCATAACATACATTTTACATATAAATGGTAT
>NW_007496462.1:0-270 GCF_000475195.1 Diaphorina citri
GATACACTAATTAGGTATTATTACAGGTAAATCCTATTTTCGTTGCTAGGTAGGATACAAAAGAAAATACACGAAAGAAGTGCGAATTGTGACTGCAAAATTTCGATATTTTTTTTAGTTACCTTACATATAGGCAATAGGTAATTATAGATTTCAGTGAACAATGTGTATTTATTTTGCACCCATGTTCTAATACTCCTTAAGGCCCCCAGTCGTCTTTTTTCTTGTTAAACTCACAGATTTGTGCACAAATTACTTTCAAGTTTAGAT
>NW_007496463.1:0-270 GCF_000475195.1 Diaphorina citri
AAAAAAAAGATTAAATAAATAAATAAATACAAAGAGAGATTTGTTTGAGGGAACTGTAACAACGCGTAGGTCTTATCGTACAGAAATTGAAAAGAGAAAGAGGACAGAAGAGGAAAAAAAGGAGAAAATTAGAGGTTAAAAAAAAGAGGTTTGATAGAGAGGAATCGAAGAGAGAAGGAAGTCAGGATGGGAGAAAAAGTCCACCGTTTCCGAGAACAAAATAATATTAAAAAGTTAGAACTTTTAGGGTATACACAACACTTGGTAAAA
>NW_007496464.1:0-270 GCF_000475195.1 Diaphorina citri
AAAGATATTGATCTTGACTTTGGTGATGATGAAATCCTTGAAAACATTGATGCTAGAAATTATAATGTTGTTGGTGTTCAGAGGCTTAACCGTAGAGTTCTCAATGAAAATAGTTCTCCTACCTATGTCCCAAGTAGAACAGTTAAGTTGATGATTGAAGGTCAGAGTTTACCTTCATATGTCTATTTATTCCATGTTAAAGGTGAGATAGAACCTTACATGCAACCAGTCATGCAATGTTTTAAATGTTTACGCTATGGTCACACTAGT
>NW_007496465.1:0-270 GCF_000475195.1 Diaphorina citri
AAAATAAACAAACAAACAGAAAATACACATTGAAAAAAAAAAAAAAAATCAACCCAATTCAACGGAAGTACATTAACTTGATATTTCCCTCTCCCCTCTCTTGTTTTTCTCCCCCCTTTCTTCCCCTCCTCCTGCATAGCTCGTACATATTTTTGTTGTTCTCTCTACCGCATATAATGCTTCCTAGCAATGCTTCCTCTTTTTAGAAAGACTTTTGGTTTTAGTACAACGTATAACGTATAACACATATACCTAATTAGGTACATGATA
>NW_007496466.1:0-270 GCF_000475195.1 Diaphorina citri
GTCAAGTCATTAAATTTAGCGTAGTTTATCAAGCGAGGAAGGACATTTGTGACAAGCATTTAATGCTCAACACAATTAGAATTCCTTGGATACCTTATCTTCTTAGATAATCATGAACCGTCTTCTGACAGTTTCGATAATGTCTTCTGACAGTTTCATTTGTCCATACACGGTGGGTTTTGAGTCAGCTAAGTGTGATACATTCCTAGGGTGTATCATGCCCATGATTAATTCACCGGGTATGGAGTTGATATTCAAAGGTGACTTGAA
>NW_007496467.1:0-270 GCF_000475195.1 Diaphorina citri
TTTTACTTTCTATTACGTTAGGTATAAGGGAACCTACACAAAGTATTAAGAAATTATTGGAATAGGGACAAATATTAGAATTCAAAATTTGGAAATGTTGTATACCTTTCCTCTTCCCCGATTTCGTAACATCCACAACAATGGAGCAGTTGCAAATGGGTAAAAATTATAAATAAATGGTCGATTCCTAGGTATGTAAAAAGTTGGGAAAAATCCAAATCCGAGATCAAAACTCCGAAAAAATAACTGTAAAAGGTCGAAAATTCAATT
>NW_007496468.1:0-270 GCF_000475195.1 Diaphorina citri
TTGAGATATTGGGAAAATCCTACAATGCTGCAGTGAGCACCAAAGTTGTGACATAATAACACAAAGAAACTGCATTTGTTTGTTTTGTTGTTGTTTAATGAAGGAATGAATGGGCATACGACAGAGACAAATGGAGAGAGATTGCCAACCAATCCCCGGATTGAGGGAATAGATAGAGAGAGACCTATTATAAAATTGCTATAAATAGGTACATTACTAAGCAACGTTGAGTGTGGTTAATACCAGGACGGGTGGCAAAATCCCATCAAG
>NW_007496469.1:0-270 GCF_000475195.1 Diaphorina citri
TATCTTTGACGAAAAGTAAAAATAGATTTCAAAATTTACGGTTATGAATGTGTTATGATGATGGTTTTACGACTCATCACCAAACTGATGCTTATGCCTAGTTTCTATTCTGACTTCTCACCAAATTAAAAGAACACCTTTTACTTTAGTATCGTCCCGAGTTAATGAAACTGTTCTCGGTACCTAATCAAGTTTAAAACGAAATTTAGCAGAAGATTATACCGTGCTGTAACGGACCGTCAATATACCGTGCTGTAACGGACCGTCAAT
>NW_007496470.1:0-270 GCF_000475195.1 Diaphorina citri
AATACTTTAGGTTAAGTTTTAGCATTTAAATAACTAAACAAAGGATATTTATTTTACATGTAGGTATGGTCATATTATTAGGAGAGGGTTTTCTATGGGGCATAATCATTCAGTATTGTAGGTAGGAACACAACTTTGAATTTTCCTATAGGTAATTTAGAATTTTCTTCCCTGTGACTATGACTTTGCTGGGCTGACCAATGCTACCCACCTATAAGACATAGGTTATGCTACCTATAGGCGTAGGTGTTCAAGGTATAATTTTCATTT
>NW_007496471.1:0-270 GCF_000475195.1 Diaphorina citri
AGCCGAGGTACGGAATTTTATCTTCAATATAGGTTTGAGAATTTGACCACAATAATAGTAGTAGCCTACTGCTGGAGTGCTGGAGTCCCTTTAGCACCTTTCAGTCCTAAGCGAGCAGTATGAATAAGCGCCATTATTATTATTTGATAACACTTAAATCAGTTACTTACAGAAACTTTTTTTTTTAAGAGGTTAGACAGAGGGAACTGTAACTGCTATGGTCTTATCGTCCCGAAATCGAAGAGAGAAGGAAGACAGGATAGGAGAAAG
>NW_007496472.1:0-270 GCF_000475195.1 Diaphorina citri
AAGACCAAAATAATACTTGGTAAAACTTTCAATAACTTAATAAATAAAAAAAAACTCTTGACTTTTAGTTTTACAAATTATAATCTTTACGCGTATTTCGGGTGTTACCCCAAATTAATTCTCAAGATGATATTTAATTACAACCTTAAATATCATCTTGAGAATGGGGTAACACCCGAAATACGCGTATAAATAAAACTCGCACTTGGTGCCCGCGTGTTCGCTACGCGGAGTTGCGGTCGCGCTGCGCGCTCCCGGAGCTTCACGGGG
>NW_007496473.1:0-270 GCF_000475195.1 Diaphorina citri
GCTGAGGAGTTTCTCCGATATTGACAGTCTCTACATTATGGTTCGAGACAAGAAGGGTTCGAGTCCAGAGGAGCGCGTGGAAAAAATGTTTGACGGTGTGGTATGTGAAAATGGAAGATCCTTTTTGTGTTTAACCTAACCCTATAATAACACTGGTCACTGCTCATTTGTGACAGCTTCCTATTTTCTACCTAAGGCCATTTTCGACTGAACCTCGTCGATCGACAGATGGCCGTCGACTGTCGACTATGTGTGGACACTGCTTTGAGC
>NW_007496474.1:0-270 GCF_000475195.1 Diaphorina citri
ATTCGTATAACTACGAAACGTTTTGTATACAGGAACGACAGTATGACTTTCTCAACGCAGGTTTTCCGCTCCTTGTCAGCTTGTCAAAAGTGGTTGATATTTATGGTAGGGGGTTTTCGAAGAGAATTTTCAGTGCAGATACAAAGTGCTTTTCAGGTAAAACTCTCTTCCTGAGTCTCCTAAAAGCTGGAGCCATATTAAGGAGCGCGGTAGCGCTCCGCCCCGCCAAGTCAAGAAAGTTTGACCGCGCTACTAGAGATATTATACGCG
>NW_007496475.1:0-270 GCF_000475195.1 Diaphorina citri
ACTACGTTCTCTCTTTTCTTTTATTTGGGAAGTTGGTTTTCACAGAGTCAGAACGCATCTACAACAAACCGACACCCCCCCCCAAAGATATATAAAATTATGTACTGTCAAATCCACCTAAACCACTAACAAAACAATGCCGAACTAACTAGGTATGTAATATGTATAAACACTATAAACAGTACTCGTATACTCTAGATTAGTCTAAATCTCTTTCACTGCGCTGACCGTAACTTGTAGGACTGGATGGCGAACCTCTGGTACGCTGAG
>NW_007496476.1:0-270 GCF_000475195.1 Diaphorina citri
CACCTGACACATGTCACCGTTCAGGGCCGTATTTTGGGGCGGGGGGCCCTCGAGCTCTATTTTTCTCCTTTACTGTTAGGTACTGTACGTCGAAAAATTGGGGTCGAGGGGACCCGGCCACCCCCTCCCCTACCTTCGAGCTTCATTTTTACTTTCCTTATCCTATAGGGCTATAGGAATGAAAGTAATAATTATGTAATCGGGTCAAATTTTCGATGGTCAGTTCTTAGTGCCAAAACACGTTTTGAGGTCCCTAGAGCCTAAATCCAA
>NW_007496477.1:0-270 GCF_000475195.1 Diaphorina citri
GAACTTTAAATTTATGGTTTTTAATTTTTTCTCATTCCTCGTTTTGCTCTTTCAGATTTTATTTGAACCGCAATGTTGGGTAGTGTTCTTATTGAGGGTTTATAATAGCGTCTGTTGTGCATATGGTCTCTAGGAAAGCTGAAGTTGTACATACTGTTAGGAATCAAATCTAATTTTGTCTTACGTAGGTACGTAGAGGTACTACCTAACGTAATTTATCTTCAGGTTTTTATTTCGACAGAAATCTACTAGCTGCTCCTCCGTCCTGGT
>NW_007496478.1:0-270 GCF_000475195.1 Diaphorina citri
ACACAAAAGGAACATGAAAACTCCGATCAGTGCTCAAACGAGCTAGAGAAGTAAACTTGAAGTTCAAAGTATCAAAGTGTGCGAGTAAGTGATGATCTGATGATAATGGATTATAGAACTTTTCCTACGGATTTTAGGAATGTAGTCCAGTCTGATGGTATCTAGGAATTAAATTCGATCTTCTTAATCTTGGCTACGATTCAGATCGAACTATAAATCGCACAGTTTTCCTCAGTACGATTTTTCTCCCAATCAGCAGATCTTGGGGTG
>NW_007496479.1:0-270 GCF_000475195.1 Diaphorina citri
CCTCCTGTTACACAATGTTACAATGGTCATCTCATCTGTAGTCACTGCCGTTCCCGCTCTGAGAAATGTCCTATCTGTCGCGTTACGCTTGGGAACAAAGGTCGCTGCCTCCTCGCTGATAAACTACATACGTTACTCACCAATACCTTTACTAAAACTAAACCTAGCAAGCTGAAGACTATCTGTAAAACGAATAATACAACCTGTGTGAAACCTCCTGTACAACTCAAGTCTCGACTCAAATCTACCTCACTGGAGACACTCATGATA
>NW_007496480.1:0-270 GCF_000475195.1 Diaphorina citri
ATAAGTATACATTGTGTTTGAAAGATTGATTTAACCAAAATCATAAATATTTTGCTACTTAAAATTGATATTTTTCAAAAGATCCTCTATTTAAATATTTTGCATATAAACCACTGAACTGATGGTATATCATCTACTGGACACATGGTATATCTGGATAATGGTATATCATTTACTGGACACATATGGAGATACAGTACATGCTGTAACCGTTTCTCTCCAATGACTTGTCCTTCATTGTTTTATTAATATATTTGTTTACTTCTTTCA
>NW_007496481.1:0-270 GCF_000475195.1 Diaphorina citri
ATACCTTGCGCTGCCTATAGTAAGTACTGTCCATGTTATAGTAAGTGCTGTCCATGTTATAGTAAGTACTGTCCATGTTATGGTAAGTACTGTCCATGTTATAGTAAATCACAGGGTCCTTCCCCTCGTCCGTCCCCTATGCATGCTCGATAAGCTGTGTCCACACAATACATAGTCGACGGTTCTTGATCGATATAGATCGACGGCCGCTGACTATGTGTGGTCAACTGGACACGGAATTTCTATTGTTATACAGGCGCAGTCACGCCT
>NW_007496482.1:0-270 GCF_000475195.1 Diaphorina citri
GGGAGCAGGAGTCGAAGAAAATGAAGAGGAGAAGGGAAGGAGGAGAAGGAAGAAAAATAGGAGGAGGAAAAGAAGAAGCCAAAAATTCCTTCTTTATCCACTTCAAAATCTAAAAACTAATGGATACCCGTTATATTAGGGGTTAGTTACCTATAATATGTATTAGGTATGTATAATACCTAGCTATTAGCCACATAGAAAGGTATACCTACATACCTACCTACGTACGTATAAGGAAAATAGGTAATTTTCCGAATTCCACTCATTCTA
>NW_007496483.1:0-270 GCF_000475195.1 Diaphorina citri
CCAAAAGGTAAGCACATAAAAAAAAAAATCCCACCCATTTCCCGATTTTCAATATTTGGACCGATTGCAATACTTTCTCATTACTAGAATAGCTTTGCTATAATTTAGTAATAGAAAGTGAAAAGCCTATAGTTACCTGTGTATGAGATACATCTGTGGAGTAAGTTTTGGATAGGCACTCGCTTAGTTTGATATTCTTGTCTTGTAGACCTTGGATTTCAGATAGATATTTCTCTCGGTCGTTCATGAGACGTGTTTTCAGCTCATCAA
>NW_007496484.1:0-270 GCF_000475195.1 Diaphorina citri
AAACAGCTTTACCCTTTACTTTTATTTCTGTTCTACTTTTATCTGTTCCACTTCCATTCTATTCTTGTTTTACCCTTTGAGGAGTTTCCCCTGCATTCTTCTTTTTACTATCCTCTCTGTTTTATTAACGAAATGAAAATAGTTATGACTTATGCTTATGACTGACAAAAGTTAGTCTAAGTTTATTATTATTAGAAACAAATTATAAAAGTTTTAATACAAATTCCATTCAGGGAAAAAGTCCTTTGAAAAAATGTTTTCTTAAGGAAA
>NW_007496485.1:0-270 GCF_000475195.1 Diaphorina citri
TCTATCTGTGACCAATATGGTACGAACCTTCATGATTTATCATGAAGAAATTAAAGACCACACCATGAAGATTGAAGTCTGACCGAGCTACATTGCCAGATTCCATTCCACCGCACTAAAGAACATTCGAATTGCGGTCAGGGTTTTTCTTGTAATCCCTGATGTTCTTACTCCATTTACATTGAAGAGACTAGTGGGATACATAGAAACCCCAGGTTTTGTGTAAACATGTTTGTATTATTCATGCCACACTTATTAGGTAAACATATC
>NW_007496486.1:0-270 GCF_000475195.1 Diaphorina citri
CCTTGTCTGAGCTGAAAAAGAAAGCAACATGGGGGGTTTTCAACTTCAAGCTAAACCTATTTTCTATTTATTTATTCATTTAAGAAGTTTCTTTATTCGTTATTCGATACAAATTTCGCAATATAAAAATATTCAATAAATGGTATACTTACCCATCCGTGAAAACAGGGTTTCCATTTAGCACAATATACCTACCGGCCTAATTATCTTGGAGGGTAGCGTGTCTGCCTTGTAAGCATTTGGTCGTGGGTACGATTCCCGCCCGGGGAA
>NW_007496487.1:0-270 GCF_000475195.1 Diaphorina citri
AGAAACATGGCTGAATGATTCTGTAAACACAGCCGAACTTGGTTTCCTACACCATACAGTTTACAGATGTCATCGCTCCCCTGACAACTCAACATGCAAAGTAGGAGGAGGCGTTCTCATAGCTGTCAAAAAGAACATACCATCGTATCAAATTTCACTTACTAATAACAAATCTGAAGCTCTTTTTGTGCACACTAAGGTCAAAAATACTAAAATTATTTTAGGATGTTGTTACCTACCTAACCCTTCTTCTATAGCAGTAACGTATTT
>NW_007496488.1:0-270 GCF_000475195.1 Diaphorina citri
GTGTTTTACTTACTTCTTGTCTTGATAATAATGAGCTTAACCCATATTTTGGGGCAGTTGCCCCTACACCTAAGCCTCAGAGCGGTCTTTTTGTGTAGGTATAATATTATAATGAGACCAAAATTACACCTGTTAAAACTTTAAATAACTACATATTAAGAATTAACAACACTTAAACTTAAAGTCAAGTGTTGTTATCTTAATAGGTAGGTATCTTTATGTTATCCTGATAATAATACGGTCTTTTTTTCCAGACATTCTATTCTCCCT
>NW_007496489.1:0-270 GCF_000475195.1 Diaphorina citri
CTTCCACTGAAGTTGACAAACCTTCCAATGGCATCAACAAAACTCTAGAACTGGAACAAATAGACCCCAACGAATTCCTGAAGGTAGATCGTAATGCCAACAAGTTGTTGTCGAGGAAAATGCCTCAAATACTACAGGACGGGGCTTTGGATGACGAAAATGATGAAGATGGGAGTGATAATGATGTTGAAATTGATGACAATACACAGCAGATGACTATAGAGGAAGCGTTTGCTGATGATGACGTAGTGCAGGAATTCAGGTGAGAAG
>NW_007496490.1:0-270 GCF_000475195.1 Diaphorina citri
ATACGGAATTTCAATTATTTCAACTACCCTCGGTCTCAATTAGTTGAAATAATCGAGGTTCTACTTTGAATTAAAACAAGGCATTTAGGCCATTAGATAACCTTATAGTCATCGATGTACGTTCCATTGATTGAAATATTTTAAATTGATTAATTTGAGAGCGGAATACCGACACCATAGGGTCACAACAACACTTTTCATTCATTCCATGTTGTCCATAAGTATGTCCATTGTGGTCCTTAGGGGGGAAATACCTAGTTGAATATTTGA
>NW_007496491.1:0-270 GCF_000475195.1 Diaphorina citri
AGGAAAGAGATAGTAATTTGTCGTCTTAGAATTGGACACTCTCATCTCACACATAATTTCCTTTTGAAACGTGAAGATCCCCCAATATGTGAATGGTGTAATGTTCAATTGAGTATTCAACATATCCTTCTGGAATGTAGAAAATTTAGAGCTTCACGAAACAAATGGCAGCTGAAAGATGATATTTCCGCTCTTCTGGGTGATGACCAAGACGAAATACAGAAATGTATTATGTATTTGAAAGAAGCTAAGTTTTTTCATAAAATTTAA
>NW_007496492.1:0-270 GCF_000475195.1 Diaphorina citri
TACATTTTTTTTGGCCCCGCCGGGAATGGAGCCCGGGTCTCCCGCGTGCAAGGCAGTGCCCACTACACCATGGGAGTAAATCACCAGACAATTACTCATAACCTGAGGTAGGTAGCTGTCGTTTGTCAGGAGATTAGGGGACCTACAGCATCGTGTCTACTAAAGTGATTCCTTCTCCTTATTCTAACTAGCTCTAGGTAGCATTACAGTCGAACCTGGATAAGCAGGAATCCAAGGGACACAAACTTCAGCTACACAACTGAAGTTTTA
>NW_007496493.1:0-270 GCF_000475195.1 Diaphorina citri
TTTTTTTTTTTTTTTTATCTAAACAAGAGTTTGTTAACCTCCCTCAATAATAATTTTCCCAGCGTCATAAAAGCAAACTTTTGACAGACATGTTTGTGTACATTTTATGAATTTACACTGTGTACATTTTATGAATTTATCACTATTTTACACTGGTGCAATACCCGCTTGGTAATACTAGACTCTCGGTTCGAGTACTTGCCAATTTTTCCCTGCCTCTCTGTGGGACGCTTTTTGGATCGCATAAAATTCACTTTGGGTGGCGATTAA
>NW_007496494.1:0-270 GCF_000475195.1 Diaphorina citri
GGCAAAATCCTCTTTTGTTGCACATCTGAAACATATTTTGGAATATTCCTACCAAATTTCAGCTTTCTAGGTGTTGGATTTCTAGAGATAGGGCAATAAGTGGATAGATGGATGTTTTTTTATGAGTGTTTCATCGCCGTTTTTATTTTGTAGCAATGAAACAACGGCTACATTAGACTCGGGTGGTCTGTGTCGTAGCATGCCAAAGATAGTAAAGATTTGAATGTTTTCCTCTTTCCTCACAGGCGAAGAAGATTCCCACATCGTCGT
>NW_007496495.1:0-270 GCF_000475195.1 Diaphorina citri
CTTCCCCAATAATGAAGACGAGGCAGCTTGGTGTTTGGTGAAAATTCGAGGATTAGAAAATTGGAAATCTCGGTAGTACGAGTAGATCTGTCTTCAAATGAGTTCTTTTAAGTCATAGTTTGCAAATCTCTCATCGAAAAAGGTGAGGTAGCAGGATGATCCATATCCAGCCAGCATGGGTACGATTCTCACGGTGTTTCAAGAATTGTGGTTTGTACGCCCAGAAATATCTGGTGGGCTTCTTCCATGTCTGAAATCTTTGTATCTATA
>NW_007496496.1:0-270 GCF_000475195.1 Diaphorina citri
TTCTTTTCCGGTTGTATTCTTCTTGTTTTTCTTCTTCTTCCTTCTTCTTCTTCTTTCTCTATCGTATTCTTCCTCTACTTTTTGTTGTACACTTCTTCTTCTTCTCAATCTTTCTTCTGCTGCTTGTTCTTCACTTTCCTCTCCTTTTCATCTACGATCCTTCTTTTACATCTTCTCCTTCGAGTTTTTAAATATCTGCTTGTCTTCTCTTCAGTAGTGTAAAGTCTCCTCTCTTTTCTGTTCTACAAATCCCTCTTCTTCTGCTTTTTT
>NW_007496497.1:0-270 GCF_000475195.1 Diaphorina citri
TTGACTGACTTCGTACTTTGGCCAGTATCAAGTTTATGAGGAAGGTCTTTCCAGTTCCCCCTGGAGCGTCAAGGAAAAAAACATCATGGAGAAGAGGGTTGGTGACACTGGAAAGCACATCTTCATAAACTTGGCGCTGTTCCTCTGTCAGTATCAGAATGTTTGTTTCTACAAACTCTTGCAGTAGAGACGGGTCGTAGCTTCTTTCTCGCATGAACTCTACGTTCAATGCACTGTCAGCAGTCTCTGGAAGGGGAAGGTTGTAGGCAC
>NW_007496498.1:0-270 GCF_000475195.1 Diaphorina citri
CACTATCGGGTAATTTATTTCGGAATATTGACGCCGTTGTCGTTGTTTTGTTTATTTTGCTTTTTACAATACCAGAAAATTTATTAATAGCTCCTTGACCGCCTTTAGCTATTTGGTTGAGAGTTTGAGAATAGTTTCTCTTTGTTGGAGACATTGTTGACTCTGGTAGTATTATGAAAAAGTTTTTCTGATTTATGATGGTTTCATTGTTTAAACGCGTCAATTCTCCATTTTCTGCAAAATAAAACAAATTAATTTTGAATTCAGTAT
>NW_007496499.1:0-270 GCF_000475195.1 Diaphorina citri
ATCATATTCAAGACAAACTTAAGCTTCACCACAGATTCCAAGAAGGGAAAAGCCCACTTCTATTAGGCCGACTGGTCGAGGTAATTCTTCTCCTCGTACGCATATAACTACAGGATATGGCCTATCTAAACAATGGATCAAACATGCTAATCTACGTGCAAGTGGCATGTTTCTAATCTGTTCATCACAGCGCTTAACAAAGTATAACGATTTATTATCGAAGACTTCTGCTGTGATATCCCGTGTTGCAACATTAAACCAGGAATAATG
>NW_007496500.1:0-270 GCF_000475195.1 Diaphorina citri
ATGTTATCTGATATGCAATATTCATGTGCGCGGGGTGCCGCGGATAGGTAGGACTCTTGAAAAGTGTGCCGCGGTGGCAATAACTTTGAGAAGCACTGGTCTAAGGAGTTAGTGAGGAATTGGTACCAGGTAGCCTGAGAGGCGTAGAATAAGCTTGAAAGTAATGGATTCTGATAGTAACGAGCTAATAGTAAATACTTTAGTAAGTAAGTACTTTGTATTGATGATGCTGACGACCAGGATCACATGTCAAAGAAGAGTTGAAAACAT
>NW_007496501.1:0-270 GCF_000475195.1 Diaphorina citri
CATTTTCTGTGGCAGAATTTGAACTCCCCTGACCAAACATTGTTAAGAATGGACAAGGCATAGAGTTCTGCCATTCTATTGTCTATTAGTACCTTTATTACACGGGGTAAAAATAATAAAAATTCGCCTTCAATTTCTGAACTTTATCCCAAACAGGTATAAGGTTTATTCTCGGAACAGCTGGCTTTCACCTACCCTGTCCTCTCTTTACTTTCCGAACAATAAGACCTCCATGGTTACAATCCCCTCTATCAAAACTCCTTTTCTTTA
>NW_007496502.1:0-270 GCF_000475195.1 Diaphorina citri
TGTTGCCAGGCGTGCAACCATAACTGAAAATGAAAATAACCATAAATGGAAACGAAAATAATAGACTAATGAACAAGAGTAACTGAAATGAACTAGTAAATAACCATAAATGAAAACAAAAACAGTCAACTAATAAATAACTATCAATAGCTAAAAATAACAATGATGAGCTAATAAATAACCGTACATAATTGAAAATAATAATAATGGACTAATAAATAACCATTAATGAAAACAAAAATACACAATAGACTAATAAACAACCATAAC
>NW_007496503.1:0-270 GCF_000475195.1 Diaphorina citri
GCATTGTGACGTCTACTTTCTACGTATGTAAAATATTTTGCATCCTGGTACACTGATAGAAATTATGTCTCTTCAATTAGAACACAACAATAAAAAATAATACGGATAATTGAAAAACACATCTTTAAAAAAATTAATTAACTACGACCTACAGTTTTTACGAGATTAAATTGCCATAACAGTACTCTATACCTTCTGGATTAGGCGAGTAATCTACAGCCGGATCCTTGGTATATTTGGTCTGTTCTTTGGTTTCGTGTAAAGTCAGAA
>NW_007496504.1:0-270 GCF_000475195.1 Diaphorina citri
AGGTATAAGGGACGGACTATTGTTGATTAAGGAAATTGTAACTGATGCTTAGGTCTTATCGTCCCTAAAGCGAAGAGAGAGGGAAAACAGCAGAGGAGAAAGCCAGTTGTTCCGAGAACTTTATCCGTTTAGGATCCCGCCCCGGGCAGGAATCGATCCCGATTTAGCGCTTCCAACGCAGACGCGCCATTCTCCAAGCGAAATAACCACCTTGGGCTACGCCACTACGGGAACAGTTTCCATATCCCATTCATTTGGTACCTACCGTAT
>NW_007496505.1:0-270 GCF_000475195.1 Diaphorina citri
TTTTTTTTAATACTAGTTTCGCCCGCAAGGGATGCCCTTCAGCAGTCATCATTTAAACACAATTAAGTAACAATATTAGAATTAACAAAAATCAGATATTAGATTAGAATTTTGCTTAGAATGGAATAGAATCAAAACTATTTAGTAAGTACTATTGCCAGCCTAGTTAGCTTAGTTGGTAGTGCGTCTGCCTTGTAAGCGCTAGGCCGTGGGTTCGATTCCCACCCCGGGGCGGATTTTATCCTGATGGGATAATGTTCGTTCTCGGAA
>NW_007496506.1:0-270 GCF_000475195.1 Diaphorina citri
CTGATCAGGTGTACCTGTCAGGTCTACCTGATAGTGAGTGGCTGGCCTTAGGAGAGATACTGCGGGAGCTATCTAGGAAGGACTAGGAAGATCGTTGTTTAGTAGAAAAAGGGGATGTAATGGATTTTCAATATAACAAATGATCAGTGTTAATTACCCACAAAAGAATGTGAACCTAGCCAGTCTAGTTAGTTTGGAGTATAGCGTTTGCCTTGTAAAAAATAATGTAAAAAAAAAGAAAAAAAAATGTCTGGACTAGCCATAGCCAAA
>NW_007496507.1:0-270 GCF_000475195.1 Diaphorina citri
TCTGGTAGCCCTTTAGGTCCTGCATCAACCCTCAAGCGTTGTACAGTCGTTCGCGGGACACCCTGTATATTTAGGATATTACCTAATAATAATAAAGAAAAGTACAGGAAAAACACCAACAGTTGGTGTCTCTCAAACCAGGACACAAAGTACATTCGCATGACTCACATGAATAATGTTCACATTAACACTTGTTTTAGTCCTTTTGAAAAATTTCCTACGATTTGAAAAATTTCCACTTAAGGCATATTAATATTACACGCCATGGAA
>NW_007496508.1:0-270 GCF_000475195.1 Diaphorina citri
TTTTCTGGTGGATTAAAAAACCATACACCCACTTTATGGGTCAGGGTTTTGTTCAATATCAAATAATTTTTATTTATTAAGAATAATAGTGAATCTACCTATATCCGTTTGTTCTTTTATCCCAGACGATAATTTTAGAACGGTCAATTTGATATAACCCAGTATAGCTCTAAAATAGCGGAACTTTGGTACTGAATAACAGCCGAACCGTACCTTCTGGAAACAGGGCCCAGGGACATTTTTGATCTACTTTCTATAATGAACCTCTCT
>NW_007496509.1:0-270 GCF_000475195.1 Diaphorina citri
TCGTCGGTGGAGGGTCTTTTCCCTCGGTAATAGGTATTATTTTTCACATATGAGCTCGGGACCAAGTTGCTTTCTCGGCTTATACGAGGTCGTAGCGACACGAAATCAGAAATAAAAGTATGATGGTTAGAAAGCTAAGAAAAAAAGCTATAAGAAGGTGTAGAGTTTAGGTGGAATATCCTTTTCCAACCCCGTCGTTTGAGCGTCTTTTCCCTTAATAATAGGTATCATATTTCACATATGAGCTCGGGACTAAGTTGCTTGCTCGGC
>NW_007496510.1:0-270 GCF_000475195.1 Diaphorina citri
GTGATGATGATCATGATGTTTATGGTGTGACATCAACACATGCTTGTTCACTGAGTGTCTCAAATGTCTTGTCTTGAACTCTTCCTCGGAGAGATCAGAGAATTCTGTGATCCCATATCTAGCACTCTCAGGAGATGGGCGGTTTTTATTTAACTCTTCAATGATGTCCAAAGATTTCTGAAAACATAGTTTTGGTACCAATTAGGCATAAACTGAAGGAACCAGCCTTGTTAGCTCGGAAGGTAGCACCTGGTTTGTATCCAGATAGAC
>NW_007496511.1:0-270 GCF_000475195.1 Diaphorina citri
GTCGCGGGTACGATTTGCGCCCGGGGCGGATTTTATCCTGAACGGATAATGTTCGTTCTCGGAACAACTGGTTTTCTCCTATCTTGTATTCCTTCTCTCTTTGATTTTGGTACGATAAGGCCTTAGCAGTTACAGTTCCCTCTATCAAACATCTTTGAAAAAATGTTCCTTAATCGAGATTTGTTGAGTGGCCTTCTTTTTAATGGGATTTGTGTAGTGCCCCCCTCTGATCAACAAAATACGGTAGAAAGGCACTTTTTGTTATTACGC
>NW_007496512.1:0-270 GCF_000475195.1 Diaphorina citri
GACTCGCTTAGCAAAGAGAGTGTGGGTCAAATCTTAGCTGAGGTATGGACTACGGAAGGAGAAGTAAAAGAAGAAGAAGCAGAAGAAGAAGAAGAAAAAAGAAAATAGAAGTTCTAAACAATCTTTGACGGAGTATCGCCATTAGATTTTCGTTAGCAAAATCCTCCCACTTTGGTGAACTTAGGTTTTAGCCGGAAATAAAGCTCGAGCAGTGAATGGAACGAAATCTCTTTGGTGTGGCAAAGAGGAAAAATTTATCTCTATGGAGGC
>NW_007496513.1:0-270 GCF_000475195.1 Diaphorina citri
CGAAGAAGAAGGAGAAGAAGAAGAAGAAGAAGAAGAAGAAGAAGAAGAAGAAGAAGAAGAAGAAGAAGAAGAAGAAAATCAATTTTTTTTGTTTTGGCCTGGAATCGAACGCCAATTTTCAATGCCTTAGGCACTTTAGGTGATGAAAAGGAAAAAAAGAACCCCTTTTATTGCCCTTATTGTTCTCTCATCCCCACTACACTATAACATTCCAAACCTACCCGTTTTTCATTCCTTTCAAATTTCTCCCGGCACACACTAATTGTATGT
>NW_007496514.1:0-270 GCF_000475195.1 Diaphorina citri
AAGGAACCATTCCTAGAACAAACTCTATCTGTTTAGGATAAAATCCACCCAAAGAAATATTGGAAAGATAGTGTGAACAAAGCCTTGAGAAAAAAAAATTAACAGGGCATGCGGTACACAATAGGGCTGCTTTGAAGGAAACATTGACCCTATTACTACCTATCATTACCTGTTGTTTTAGTTTCCTTTTTTACTTTATTGTCACTCTCTACTACCACCACCACCACCTATTAATTTAAATTTACCTTTTTTTTCTAGTTTAGTTTTTTT
>NW_007496515.1:0-270 GCF_000475195.1 Diaphorina citri
CTCTAAACCCGGAGATGCTGGGTTAATCAGAGAAACAGGACCTTTAGAAAGTCAGCCACTCCGAGAACGCAACTTACCGTGACCTCGTACTTACAAGGTAGACGCTTTAAGTCCCAACCTGACTAGTCTGGCTTTCCAGAATACCTAAGTCATAGATGTTAACGAATCCTTGAAGCAATATAGGAACCATAGGCATTGGGTTATAGTTCTTATTCTGAGTTGTACAGCTCATAAGACCATTATTTTGTCCACTTAATACTCAAAACCCCC
>NW_007496516.1:0-270 GCF_000475195.1 Diaphorina citri
TTACACACAACACCCAAAGAGCTCCTGACACTCATTTCTAGGTCGCGGGTTCGAAACCCATTAGTAAATGCCGAATTATATAGATTGCCGGTAACATAGTCACCAACTACAACTATACATTATACACTATTATACGCCAACAACTATACAGAGTACACAGGCTTCGCAGAATCTCTCGAGAAGTGTTAATAGGAGAAGGTGGAGAAGAAGCAGAAAAAGAAGAAAAAAAAAGATGATGGAGAAGAAGAACAAGAAGAAGAAGGAGGAGGA
>NW_007496517.1:0-270 GCF_000475195.1 Diaphorina citri
ATTAAGACCATTCAGTATTGTTCTAGATCAAGACAATAAAAGTAAAAATCGGTGAAATTTAATGCTGACATTAAATAACCTCTCTGCTCTCTGATTAGTTTCATCAAATGCATACAGGTCCCCGTTTCCAGTATTTCCCGGCTGTCATTCACTATTAGGTAGACCTGACAGGTACGCCTGAACAGGCCTAATACCTGAGGATTATGAGACTCCAGAACCGCGTGGTATTTTCTTCCTTGTTTACAATCCCATGTTATCTCTAATATGATC
>NW_007496518.1:0-270 GCF_000475195.1 Diaphorina citri
ACCAATACCCAACCAAAAAGTCACGAATTTTTTTCGTCAACCGCCTTGTCAAATTTTAGGATGAAAAGAAAAAAGAATGAGTTTCAACTACGAAGAAGACCTTTTGCAAAATATTTTACAATAAATTTGTTTTACAATAAATAAATTAAACAATTTAACTTTTTTTACTAGTTTGCCTTCTTTTCAAGGGAATCACCGACTTGTCTTAACTTTTACCTATGGGCAACGAAGGCACCCAAATTTGCTTCGGCCAGACATCCAACTCTTTTT
>NW_007496519.1:0-270 GCF_000475195.1 Diaphorina citri
AAACTTATCAAGTCAGGATAAAATCCGGCCCGGGCGGGAATCGAACCTAGTGTTTAAAAGCCAGACGGGCTACCTTTCAAGCTAACCAGGCTGGCAATTTTATTTTGCTTCCCAGTTAGTTTTACTGTTTGACCAATTGTATGAACGCCCGAAAACTATTTGAGTATGCAATGTGCCATAAACAATAGATTAAGACTCCGCCCTTACGAGTCAAATCCGGCTCTTAAAACTCTTCCTTTCCGCACCTAACGCAGAGAAATTTTACACCCC
>NW_007496520.1:0-270 GCF_000475195.1 Diaphorina citri
GTTGTTGTTGTTCTTGTTGTTGTTGTTGTTGTTGTTGTTGTTGTTGTTGTTGTTGTTGTTGTTGTTGTTGTTGTTCTTGTTGTTTTTTCTTCTATTTTTATTAATATTGCTGTCTGGTAGAAGAACAAGTTCAACTTCATGTTTGTCATTTTTTAAGTTCAAGTTTTTCATTTTTTGTTGAAAGAAATGCTGTATTTTATTTGGTTACTTTGTCGTGTTGGCTTCTCCATCCTTCTTTTAGGTGCTCTGGTAGCTTATTTATATCCGATT
>NW_007496521.1:0-270 GCF_000475195.1 Diaphorina citri
AAAGTGAGACATATGGAAAATGGTGAACATGAGTGGCGTAGAAAGAGGACAAGGATATATTGATATGAAATAGGTGGAAATGGAGAGAGACACAACAATGTGAAACGAATAAATGAAGATGAGATGGTACCAATCTAAGAGGTCAAGAAATGCAAGTCAAGATTATTTTATGTACATGGAGTTCAAGGGAAAAGAATTACTATCTAAAGATCTTCCAAGAACCAGCAAATCTGATGAATTCCATCAATCCACCTACAATATTCGACTTTC
>NW_007496522.1:0-270 GCF_000475195.1 Diaphorina citri
TTCAAGAACAAACTGGGTTTCACCAGTCATTACACCTACAACGACCGTGGTGAACTGTTCTGCGCACCCTGCTGCAACACCAGTCATCAGCGCTATCACCGTCGTCGTCTTACCCCAAACCCAACCGTGACAACTTGAGAAGAGATCGCTGTAGTCGAAATCAACTAGGAGGCCATCATCATCATCAAGTGCAAAGCTTCTACAAATGGGCATTTATCTCGAAACTACGCGACAAAATGTGACAACCGGGACCCGAACGGCAGGGACCCC
>NW_007496523.1:0-270 GCF_000475195.1 Diaphorina citri
CATATTTTAAGAAAGGTAAATACATTTTTTATTTCTTCCCTTCATTATAATTGGTATTAGAGGACCCTCAGCCAGAATTAAAGGACAATGCACGATTCCCATGTTTCAGAATTTTCTTTCTAACTTCTCCATAAATCTTATTAAAAAATTAATGGGTAAGTACCTAAGTGTATGTTTGTATAAGTACTTACATACATAAATCTTCTAATATGGCAGAGCCTCATGTAGCTAATCGCATTGATTCATGGTCAAAAATGTACAATTGTCCAA
>NW_007496524.1:0-270 GCF_000475195.1 Diaphorina citri
AGGTACTGATTTTCTCTAATCACGATCGAATAAACTACGGGCTAAAAAATTCCCGGAGGGACGGACTCAGCTTGTTAACGTTGCGTCGACACAACTAAGAATATTTAACACGGTCCCATCAGTGTGTGGGATCACACTTGGGATATAAAGGGGCACATTTTTCGTCCACCCTGTTTTCGCGTAGGTACCTATGTTGCTATGTAATTGCATAATTTTTATACTTTTTTATACCTAATTATTATTATTATTATTATTATTATTATTTTTTTC
>NW_007496525.1:0-270 GCF_000475195.1 Diaphorina citri
CACATAGAATCTCAAACACTATCTTCATGTAAGCTTTTGAAAATGCTGTAAGTTTATCACACATGTACTCTTATGTAAATGTTACGTGTAAATTAATTGGATTTCTACATACTCGTAATCCGTTAGCTAACTTAATACCTAAGTATTACCTATTCATTGCCTTTAATATTGAATCAGGTGTCATAAAGTCATAAGTCAAATGATCAATTGCTTGCACTATGCAATAGACTTGAAGTTCTTATAATGCCATCATTATTATGTGGCCACTTT
>NW_007496526.1:0-270 GCF_000475195.1 Diaphorina citri
AAAAGAAGATGAACAGCTACTGTTGTTGGCGCCGAAAGATGCAAGCGTTGCAGTAATGTTTTGTAAACACTGTAATGTCAAGCTACGCGAGATCCAAAATAACAGTTTTTTTTTACCCTACGGGGGAAAAACTATTATATTTTGGAGTCTGCGCTTCGCATGACCCAATGAGACATGTTTGGTATATCTGACAGCTTGGCGAAATTAAAGAGGAATAAGGCGTACTGTGAATAAAAGATGATAAGGAGACTCAAGTTTTGAGGAACATTG
>NW_007496527.1:0-270 GCF_000475195.1 Diaphorina citri
ATTATATGGAACTGCTAAGGTTTCTACTGAAGGGTGTTTTGCGCTTTTGCCCTCCATTCGGTGATGATACCTGACTTTTCACATCTCATCCTGCCTGAGTGGAGCCAGGAAAAGCCAGCAGCACGCGATTGTCCAGATGTTCACTCATCCGGGTATCAACTACTCGGGAATTAGTGCATTTAACGTAGTGCTATCGCCGCTGGCTCACATCTTTCATGAAGGAAGATTTGTTTGTTTGTTTTTGTTTTTTTTTTTTTTTTTTTTTTTTAA
>NW_007496528.1:0-270 GCF_000475195.1 Diaphorina citri
AGAGAATTGTTTAGATCAACCACCATAGCACGTTTGGCAACCATCGACAACGATGACGCCACACAATGATGATGATGAAATAGGTTTCTTCAAATTAAATTGATCCACGGTAAGATAAGATAAGGAAAGTAAAAACTTGTATGTATACTCTGCAACTATACCATTTAGCCTATGTCTACACAATACTAGTCACATCTCATTTTAGTATCATCCAAAATTTTAATTGGAACTCACCTTACATTACAAGCATGCTCTGTATAAATGAATTGG
>NW_007496529.1:0-270 GCF_000475195.1 Diaphorina citri
TAAAATCTTGAAGGTCTTCATTAAATGCCGCGAAGACATAAAGTACTTGAGCTGCCAGGCTAGTCTCAGCTTGGATCGATTTTCGCCCGGGGTGAACTTTATCTCAAACTGATAAGGTTCGTTCTCGGAAAGGCTGGCTTTCTCCTATCCTGTCTTCCTTCAGGATATCAGGACACTGTGTAGGACAAATTAATACCTATGAGTGGAGAAGGTTAGTCGGAGGAATGAAGGCCCCTTTGTCTATGATCGCTATTATGCCATAAGAATATA
>NW_007496530.1:0-270 GCF_000475195.1 Diaphorina citri
ACAAATAAGGAATGAGAACTTTGACTCTACTGTGGGAGTGTAACACACCATCTTCCGTTTCATGATTTCACATGGTAACTTGGTAGTTTGACTGAACATTTCCAACAAGTGAAATTTTTTAAAACTACAAATTTAATGCGGTGCAATATCAACTTAAATATGCCCGGTAAACTTTTCGTTTCCATTTTTGAAAAAAGTTGACAATTCCTACCTCGACAGGCTGAATAAAGCACTACAATTTCACAACCATAAACCTACCTGCATTGTAAA
>NW_007496531.1:0-270 GCF_000475195.1 Diaphorina citri
AATATCGATAATATCGTCGACATTACGATAAACTGTGTGTTTAGTATGGTTTAGACTGCAGAACTTGAGGGCGTGGTAAGGAAAAACATCAAAAGATTGTTCAGAATCGCAACCAACTAAGTCAAGATAGCTATGCTGGTCGTAATCATGCACCATAAGAACAAGACTTGTTCAGAAGTCACGTCAATAGATAATTGCTACAAAAAGGAGCTGTCACAAATGAGCAGTGACCAGTGTTATTATAGGGTTAGGTTAAACGCAAAAAGGAGC
>NW_007496532.1:0-270 GCF_000475195.1 Diaphorina citri
AGATGAGGGGAGGATGAAAAAGAAGAAGGAGGAGACAAAATAAATTAAATGTAATGCTTTGGTTATGGTTAATTGTAAATCAGGTAAATAATAATTTAACTATTTTGCTTTTTTGTTTAGTTTGAGATAATGGTCAAGTACGATATCATACATATTTCTATTTTGCTTTGCTCATATAGGTAGATATAGGTACTCCTCACATCCGCAAATAAATCTTCTTCTTCTTCTTCTTCTTCTTCTTCTTCTTCTTCTTCTTCTTCTTCTTCTTTT
>NW_007496533.1:0-270 GCF_000475195.1 Diaphorina citri
TTGTGCGCAAGCGTTTCTGCGCATTTTGACGTGAAATCTGACGTCACAACTCTTCGAACCTTTTCATTAGAACGGCAATTAAAAATTAAATTTTCGACCTTTTAAAGTTATCTACTTTTTCCGAGTTTTGACCTCAGATTTGGATTTTTCACAACTTTTTACAAAGGAATCGACCATTTATTAATAATATTTTCCCAATTGCAACTGCTCCATTGCTGGGCGGGAATGAAACCCGTTTCCTAGGCCTTAAAAGGTAGGCGGGCTACCTTT
>NW_007496534.1:0-270 GCF_000475195.1 Diaphorina citri
CCATAATAGGTAATATAATAAGTGTCAAAAAGAGGTGGTAAAAAAACCCCTATAGGTTTTTTGCTATTTGCGTCATTCAAAAACCAAGCATATTGCCGTGTTTGTGAGATCATGAGGAGTCCAATGAATATAAAAATGTTCATAAAAAGTCTATCGTATTTGATATACAGGCTCTGAAAGTAGGGTTATCACTGTCTATCATATTTGATACCCAGGTACCCAGAGGACACATAGGTGTCTATCACATATGATACCCATGTACGGAATGGG
>NW_007496535.1:0-270 GCF_000475195.1 Diaphorina citri
ATTACGTAGACAGTTTTAAGGTACAGGGAGACTCCATATGACTCCATATACAGGCCATCAGCCTATATCCAGAATCTCTCTGCACCTGTCCCTAAATTTGTTTTCATGTATACCTATATCTAAATCTAAGTTTACTGAGTGTTTGTTGAAGCAGATGAGGGAGGAGATTAACGGTGACTCCGGTCGACTATGTGTGGACATAGCTTTAAATTTCTGAGCAATAATAATAAAATTTCACTTACGACATTCATAAGAAGGAGGATATTTGCC
>NW_007496536.1:0-270 GCF_000475195.1 Diaphorina citri
TGTTACTTTATGGAGCTCATTTTTCGTGATAATTCTGAGAGTACCATCTAAATTTTTGTTTTCATAGGGTTTTGTATATCTGCTTAGGTTTTTTTTATTGACGGGGGGATCATTCTGTGACAAGCTACTGGTCTTCTCACATTAACCTCAAACAGCCTGAGTGTAACCTGGAAAATCCAGCAGCTCGCTATTGTTCAGTCACCAAATAGACGGAACGTAGTGATAAATTGAAAACTGGTTCATTTCCACCAATTTCGCAATACTTAGACC
>NW_007496537.1:0-270 GCF_000475195.1 Diaphorina citri
CTCTCTCCTCTTTATCTCCTGGTCCTCTCTTCTTTTTATCTCCTGGTGCTCTCTCCTCTTTATCCCCTGGTCCTCTCTTCTCTTTATCTCCTTGTCCTCTCTCCTCTTTATCTCCCGGTCCTCTCTCCTCTTTATCTCCTGGTCCTCTCTCCTCTTTATCCCCTGGCCCTCTCTTCTCTTTATCTCCTGGTCCTCTCTCCTCTTTATCTCCTGGTCCTCTCTTCTTTTTATCTCCTGGTGCTCTCTCCTCTTTATCCCCTGGTCCTCTCT
>NW_007496538.1:0-270 GCF_000475195.1 Diaphorina citri
CCGATCTTCTCTCTCCCTTGCACTCCCATCAGTTATAAACAGTTCATTAATTAATCTCACTAGGTACCTAAGGTATTTCCGGGTTCCATCCTAATATGCAAGGGACGGGGTATATTCTCATAACAATAGAGTAGGTAATATAGGGTTTGCTTGGAAATGAGGAGGACGGGACGGATAATGGATGTACTTTGGATTCATAACCAAACGGATTGTGGTTCGAATCCCGGTAGTGACATAAAATAATTGAATCAAAGGAAGATTATTTATATA
>NW_007496539.1:0-270 GCF_000475195.1 Diaphorina citri
ATTACTAGTATAGCTCCGCTATACTGTAGTAATAGAAAGTAAAAATTACAAAAATTTGAAAATTCGCGCTAAGACGACTCAATCGCTACTAGCGGTGAAAATTGAAACTAGAAAAGACAAGAATGGGGCTGTTAAACAATTTTTTTTGAAAATTAATGATACAATACAAGGGAGATTGTTGAATAAAATATACCCCAGTTAGCACGCAAGCTTACATCCAGGGGCTTGATTTTGACAGGATTTCTAAGTCTAACGTCTTAAACTTAAATC
>NW_007496540.1:0-270 GCF_000475195.1 Diaphorina citri
AGTTTTTGAGGGTAAAAAAGAGATTTTAAAAGAATTATCCATGAAAAAAGGATCCTGATTTGAGAGAGTTTTACGCTTACACAAGTTTAGCAGTGGCAAGTTGTGGTAAAAAAAAAGATGGCCGACTAATTTTTGTTTACAAATTTTAGTTTACGACTGGAGTGCTTGAAGCGCTAGTGTAGTTTTTGTATACTTTTGTGATTGTGGTTTTTGTAAACTTGTGGTCAGTTTTTGAACATTTTTTAATGAAAAATATTTGATTCCAGCTTT
>NW_007496541.1:0-270 GCF_000475195.1 Diaphorina citri
TATTATCACTCCGTAGGATAAAAAAAGTTGATTTTTTTTTTCAATAATAGGTAATTAAAAATGTCTTTTAGAGCCTGAATTCTGAGTTTTATTATTTTTAGATTGTTTTCAGCGATTATAATATTTTATTCAAGTATCCACTAGGTAGGTATGTATATTTATTCCTTCAGTAAAAAAAGGAGAAAGAGAGAGAGAAAAAAGATAGGTAGGTATATATATATAGGTATGTTCAAAAGTTTTTGAGTAGAAAAATCTGAGAAGGATTATGTT
>NW_007496542.1:0-270 GCF_000475195.1 Diaphorina citri
GACTAATCCGCCATTTTATTAGTAAAATTACTCGAAGCGTTTTAAGAATTGGAGCGGATAGAGCCAATCCCAATATTTCCTATAGTACCTATGAAACTATGATAATGCTTAGTTTGATAGTGGAGTTTTTCCCCATGGATTTTCCCAATGTCAAGTTGTGTAACACTGCGAATGTGCCATTAACAATGTAGGTAACTAGGGAATTATTGTCGTGCCTAAAAGTGAAATGGGGGTCAGCCTGTCACCCACATTAAGTTACGACGGAGATGT
>NW_007496543.1:0-270 GCF_000475195.1 Diaphorina citri
TCACCTGATATGTTGTATCTTGTGTTATATCGTTTATATCTATCTCTATATGTTCATCATGGTCAAGTTTTAATTAGTCCATATTGATTGTGTATCGAGAAATAGGAAGGTTTGTGTGTCTACTATTTTTTACTGTTTTCTTGTTAATTTAAAAAAAATATTGGGTTTCCTAAATTGACTACTAACCATGCTTGTGTGTTGAGTTTTGGTTTCTTCGAAGTTTTTGTTTTATGCCTACGTCGAAAATTACGTATAAACTATACTCGAAAA